>NC_143016.1:108438651-108493651 GCF_055824585.1 Amblyomma mixtum
AGTCTGGTCTGCGTCTCTGGTGTCCAAAAAAACAGGGGCTATCGACCTTCAATGCCTTATGGGCTTCTTGCAACAACAGCGCGCGCTTTTAGGCTAGCATTCCAGCTGTATGCACAAGGTACTCTTCCATTTCTCACCGCGCAATTTTCCACAATTTTTGCCTGTACGTCATTCCTTGATGTAGTAATAAGGTTTAGTAATAGTTTATTTCGTAATATAGATTTTCCGGGTGATAATTTGTAGATCCATAAACACTAACTTGTGCATCTGGAAGTGCCCTCTTTCAAACAATTTGCAGCGTTTTGGGCAAAACACATCTGAGTAAGCATATCTTTTAAAAATCACGCATTGGCAGTTCGTGCTGATATTTAGCGTGACATCAACACAACGCAAAATCGGACTGAAATAACTACGAAAGAAGAACGCTTCCGAGGTTATTTTTTTTTGTCTGATTCGCACCCAGCCCTACCTTCATAAGGATTGCAAAAAAAAAAAATCATTGCTTGTAACAAGTACGGGAAACATCACATCAAATGGCTAAAAAGGGTATTGCAACCGTGCAATGGCAGGCAAATCTGTCAACGTCTCTCTCTTTTGAATGGAGAATACACTACCACACGCGAACAAAATTATCTTAATTCTTTTCTCAGTGCGTGATTGGATAATCAAAATAGACTTAAGCTTAAAGTTAATAGAATGGCTACGAGCCATTTGGCAGCTGAAACACCCCCACTGGAGTGGCTGCCAATGAGAGCACGGAACAGCCTTGCTCAAAAGGTTACAGTATCCGGGTTCGCGAAAAATATTTCTACATTACCTCGCTGCCCAATGAGATGGTATTTCTTCCAGAAAATGCATGATTATACACCGCAGGCTTTCAGGCTTTTCAGTGAACTGGTATTCCTCACAGCCTAGAATTTTTTTTTTCCTCTTAAACTTGGATCCCGTAAACCTGGATCCATGATTGTAGTGTACGTTCTTAGTATCTCTGCATTAATATTTAAGGTATTTTTCATCCAATGATGTACTTAAATGTTTTTCTGCTTAACATGATAAAAATATATGCTGAACATTCGCACATATGTGTCAGTCAAACATCATTATAAATTACTGCTAACACAATAATAAACAGTTCAAGAATGGCAAGAAGCATGGGATTGGTAGCTGCGGAGGCTGCTAAGTTTTCGTTATTTGTTCAAGCATTGGAGCCAGGACACCTCACCGCAATAAAAGTGAGCAGTTGGGGCGTAGGCAGCCAGTGACATTAGCAATAGCGGCAAGAAGAGCCCCGTGTTCTGAAACGCCCTGATATAAAACATGAAGGCAAGGTGTCTGAATAACATAAGCATCCCCGTTTTCTTTCTTTACTTAATTGCCAACTGCCCCGTACTAAGTTGAACCTCTTCGCTCAAACGTTCCAGGAAAATTTAAAAGCATTTGCAGTCAAATTACGACTTTATGTAACGAGTTTTGCAACGTTCGAAATACACCACACCATTATCTCGCGTTCTCTTCAAGCGCGTCTCCCAGCTCGCATTCTCGCGCATAGGATGAGAGAGTCGGTGGTATCGACCGCTTCGCTCGTAGGCGGGCTTCCCCGCGTGCGCCTCGTATCGACCGGGGGCGCTTCGTAATGGGGCCGCCGTGTTTTGAGCCCTGTTTCTGACAGCGCCGTTGCTCGAGACGCCATTGGCCGACGTCAGCTGCCCCTGGCAGACGATAAATTGCGCGCCGACCCGCCCTTCTCTGCGCCGCTGACGTCGTCGGGCTCGCCGCTCTCTTTTGCCAATGGATTCGTTCGCGGGGCCTTTGCCGATGCAGCGAGACACTGGAGGCGAGACAGCGTCGGAATCTGCGCGAACAACTGTTGTTTTTTGTTGATCATGGAAAGACGAAAGCGGCTGAAGCAACTTCTGAGTCGTTAAACCCTTAACTAAGAATTCAGAACACTTGACAGCTTTATGAAGGGTCACCGAAAAAAAATTTTGCCTTCTCCGAGTTTCCTTTAGTTTCCCGGCATCCTCTCTGGCTTCTGTCATGGCAGAGTAACATTGGCGACGAATTTGGAAAATAAATGGAACCTTTGGCGAATTTTCCCGAACAGCAGGAGCAGCTGAGCCTTTCACTAATGCAAGAAACAGGCAAGAACGAAATGTAAACGAGACGTAACACGATGTATTATTGGCTCAGCATTGGGAGCCTTCAGCTTTGTGCACTATGCCTGACTCCCTGCCGTGCAGAGGGCTCGCAGTGCTAGAAAAATAGACTCCACCCACATGCGCAGAAAATACAGTAGCTTTAGAGAAAGACACGGCAAGCTTGACTCGATTAAAAGGCAAATATCATTTTCTTGCTTCAACCAAAAGGGGCTACTTTGTCAGCTAGGCACGTATTATTCTGCTGAGCATTCCGTTTTATGCTGCTTTAGTTCTGGCTCCTGCAAGCCCAGTGTCCACGGTGACGTCATAACAAGCTCAGCCACGCGCATACAAAAGCGATGGCACCTACAGAATGTCGATCGCCTGCATGGTTGAAAAAGAAGAGAATGGTTGTGCGTCACTTCTCCATGCCTTCATGTGCGTCTCACTTCCACATGCCTTAGCCATCGCTTTTCGATCGCCCCTTTTTCTTAGCTTCTGTCGCAAAACATTACGCGCGCTTCTGTGATGTCAACTTATCGCTGCTGAATGCCGGAAGGATTACAGGCGTTTGTCGTGGCCCGCAGCAACGACAAGGTAACCGTCTGTGGAACTTGAAGCACGCCGCTTAACGCCATAAGCATCGCTACGTTCGTCCTGTAATTACTGTATATAACTATTCTGTTTCGAATTGCAGTGGGCTCGAACGTTTTAGAAACCACTTCCACATAGGGTGGAAAAAAATTTACTTTAGTGTTTTAATGTGCAGCTAGGAGGTTATTACCTCATTGCAATGCACAATCTCCAGAGCACACCTTAGGCATTCGTTAGATCTGCCTTACCTGTAGCACGCGCAAAAAAATGCATGGCGGTTTAGCAATGCTAAGCACGAAATATCGAGTGAAAGCACAGCTTTTTGATTGCAGGTGGACACCACCGCCACGTAACTGAAAGCGCGATTGAGGTGTCCACTGACCGCGGGAACCAGTTATGCGCGTCTTCAACTTTTTCGTCGTCAGTGAATATTTACCCAATGTACTCCGACGGCCTATGCTCCAGTGCCGCATTTCTTGAGCAGTGTTTTCAACGCCAGCGCGTGTTGCTCTAGTGCCAAGTTTATGCGACAACATTGTCCATGCCAACGCATGCAGCGCACATCTTTTTGTCACCACCGCCGCATAGCGCAAAGCGCGAATATTAGTTTGGTAGTAGTATTAGTAGATGAAGAAGACGATGTGCAATGCACAGCGTTAGTGTGTGTAGCAAGTTAGCACGCGTCATGTTCGACTACTGCGATAGCCTATAGTGCTCTAGCACAGTGTCCAGCGAAGCTCATCTGTTCGCACCACTCCGGCTTAAAACCCAGTCGCGGATATTTATTTGATTTGTTTTTATTTATTTATTGCAATTAGGCCAAACCCACAAACACCGCAAGCATACAAAGAGCGCAAGATCTTACTCAAAGGTTACGCATCGAAATAGTGTTTTCGCACTAATAATAAGGTATTACTAAACAGCACTCTGCCTTTTATTCACAATGTTCACTAAATCAGTAAGTCCAACTTCGGCGAGGAATCTCTTAGCGCCTCAGTGCAGAGGCTGAGGTTTCCGTTGCAAAGCTCCACGAAGATCCCGCTAACTGATATCACGAACGGCGTCTAGAATAAATAAAACTCATTCTAAGGGGCCATGGTTTGCCGTGTTTGTTACCCTCAAATACAATAAATACGGTTCTCTCTTGGCCCTGCACCTGGCATTACAACAAATGGCACATCCTAGCATTGCATTTGAACAAGACGCCAGAAAGTAGTTAGAATGCTACCCTCACGGCGGTTCAAGAGGTAGGGGGGGGGGGGGGGGGGGGGGGGGGGCGAGGAGTTAACTTTCGATTGAAAAAGATCTCGTCCACATTACTAATATATCGTGGGTGATACAGTATAGTACTAGAAGGATAGTAGAATATAGTATATACTAGAAGCACTGGAATATACTATAGAAGCACTAGAATATAGTATAGTGCTAGAAAACAGCTGTCACGATAGTAATTTTCGAAAACAAAACTGAAGTCGTAATATTAAGGCCGAAAAACAAAGTACTCATTCCATACGACGATGTTATGGTAAATTCACGTAGCGTAAAGATTGTGGCCGATTATAAACATTTAGGTTTTTTTTATCCATGCCCTGGGATCAAACAGCATATATTTTATTTAAGAAAAAAAAAGATGCTCAAGGAACAGCTCTAAGCGGTGGAACTAGACAGCTCCTCTCCAAACACATGGAAGTTCTTCTGTATAACGCCATCTTATCTTCAATTCTTGATTACTGCCGATTGTGTGTCAGGAAAAAGACGTTTCTGTTACTTATACAGAGCATTCATTAAATTAAAATCAGTACTTTCGACAATCTGTCATGTACCATGGGAATCTCGAAGCCCAAATATCTTCGGTAAGTCCCGAATACTCAAAGCATTTAATCTACATGAATATTGAGTAATCATTAAGTTTTAATGTAAGACAGAGAAATACTCGTCATCAACGAATTCTAGCACAGCTACGAAGTAAAAAAGTGCATCACTCAACACGACCTCCGGAAGAACGGGTAGTACCTACGACTCGCCTCAGTTTTAGTAAACAAGTGTTGTGCTATGCACTACCTTCAATCTTTATATATATATATATATATATATATATATATATATATATATGAGAGAAGCCAACAGCCACAGAAACCAAGGGACACATATATATATATATATATATATATATATATGAGAGAAGCCAACAGCCACAGAAACCAAGGGACACAGGGTATTTTTAATTAATTTATTTATTTTGTGGTGTTGATCAATTTAGAATATTACTGAATATGTTATCGCTTAAAGCTAATTGACTAGAAAAGCACAAAAAAAAACAACCACATGCCGCCGGTGGGATCCGAACCCACGACCTCCGAATTACGCGTCCGGTGCTCTACCTCTGAGCTACGGCGGCTTTTTTTTTTTCTTTATCTGAGCTACGGCGGCGGCTGTCAAATCTTCTGCTTTCGGGGGTATTTATGTTTACAAATAACCTAATCTTGGGAGTGTTCATCAGCGCCACCCACGTTCGTAAGCGGCGGACGTAGCACGTCCTGAGTTACCCCTGGTGTGACGTAGAACGTCATTGAACGGCGAGGGTGGAAGCTGTGTGAGAACCCTCTTATGCTTCTTATGGCGTCAAGGCTGCCAGAACGGAGGCCCTCGCTAAGCAATTAAGCAAACAAAGGGGAGAATGAGGGGCTCGTTATAAATATGAGAGAAGCCAACAGCCACAGAAACCAAGGGACACAGGGGATTTTTAATTTATTTTTATTTATTTTGTGGTGTTGATCAATTTAGAATATTACTCAATATGTTATCGCTTAAAGCTAATTGATTAGAAAAGCACAAGAAAAAACAACCACGTGCCGCCGGTGGGATCCGAACCCATGACCTCCAAATTACGCGTCCGGTGCTCTATTTCTGAGCTACGGCGACGGCTGTCAAACCTTCTGCTCTCGGGGCTATTTATGTTTACAAATAACTTAACCTTGGGAGTGTTCATCAGCGCCACCCAGCGCCACGCACTGCCCCACCCCCGCTGTAATGCGAAAGCCCTGAGTGTAAAATAAATTAAATGAAATGAATTCCCGTTGGGCCTTGCTTATTTCTTCTCGCACACTTCTTTAACTTCATCGCGCCGAATGCGGCGGCTTAGCTGGGCGAGCTCGCATTAATTTCTATCTTTGACTGAGTTTACGCCTTCTCGCAGTTCCCACTTAATTTTCAAAGCATCCGCGCCACATCGTAGCTCCCCATTCACTTCCCACAAATGACAACCCTGACGTGGATTGCCGCAACCAGTGGACAAATCACAGCAACGGCCGCGGCTGTTGCGTAAAGCGGAAATTGCTGTCGCCGGCGCCTCGTTCACACAACCAGCGTGGTGCCCTGGCCGATCATCGGTGCGCCGACCACGCTGTCTGTAAGCACCAGTCCTGCAATTGACGGCTGGACCGTATCCAGCGTGTGGTGCACGGCAGCACAGCCGTGCAAGGGCGCGTGCCTGGGTGGAGCACCCGTTTCCCGGACGTATTGTTTCCGCCGTGTGCGAGGCACGTGCGGCCATTGAAGCGACCGCAGGGGGGCGACAAGCCGAAATCCCCGCCGACTCTACCACAGTGACAGTGACACGCGTTTGGGCAGAGACCGCGAGAAAACTCGTTACCGCGCGCTCTCTTCGTGCACGACGAGTTCCTATTGCTGTCGAGGAACTTAGTTCCTCACAGAACCTTGTTTATTGTTGTTTTATTTTGTACTGGTCCTGTCACGCAATTATATGTCGAAGTAGTGTGAGAAGAAACGTTATCGTGCTGTCAACAATTAGACCCGAGCTTGCAGCTAGCACCTTAGTTTTTGTTTTTGTTAAGTACATTCGTGGTAGACGCTTTACCCCTTGAATGGTTTGAAAAGATATGTGCTGAAGTACTCTGGAATTTGGCTCTTCAGTGCGTACTAAGCGTCCACTCTCGTACTGCCCTTACGTGTGTGCACCCGCTAGAGATAAAGTGAGAGGAAAGGTGTTGGCTTCCTTTCCTTTCGGATTTATTTTGCATTGCCAAAGACTGGCGTCGTTAACACCTCAACAAACGGTGCTGTTCCGCGGAAAAGTTCGGGTTTGGGGGGGCACAAAATGAGCGAAACCTTAGACACTATTTCAAAGCGCACGGCAAGAGCACACGCACAGACACTACAGCCTGACTCTTTGCACCGTTACTTTCGACACTCTTCTGTCACCCGAGATGTCGTATAGGGTCAGGCATCTTCCTCCACGCCTTGGAAGCAGTCATTTCATTACACCACCGGTTGAAGCTTTTTGACCCCGAACCGCTGAAAGCAGCGGCATTCATCTTAGCTACATTGTGCAGCATATGTGCTAGAAGAGAGGAAATTCAACTGAACCAACAATTTTTCGTCGATCTCTCCTATCTACCTACCATTGAACAGGCACGAGAAATTGGAGGAGCGTTTGGCGCCGTTGATGACATGCACGTATTTTACGTGCAAAAGCAGATGAAGATGTACAAAGCTGCTGCTTAAACAGTGAGGGTTCAGGGCGTTTCTACGCTTTCTAAAATAGTGTGATTTTGGGTCAAAGGAATTCAGAGGGAGGTATTTACTCATTTTAAGGACTTATTTAGAAATGCATAAAATAAAGAAAATCGATACAAGATCAGTGACAAATCTCAAGTAAGTACTCTTACGTTACAAGTCTTTCCCATTTATTATCGTGAACAAACAGTGAAGTAAATTGTCGCAAAATGGATCAGCAGGACACGGTTTCTTCTTGCTGCTACTTTTATTCATTTCTTTTTCGTTTTCCGGAAAATCTAGTGTGTTCTACTGGGATTGGAAGAAGAATCATTAATCTCACGGGGTCACCCCGGCGCCGCACATTTTATACCGCCGCGGCTGTCGTCAAGGTTAACATTTTGATGAAGCTTTGTCTCTCCCGAGACCCTTCCGACGCTCTCGCGACATTGTAGCTGAGCGTCAGCAAAGCTGAAAATGTTGGATTTCCTTTTCTTGAGTCAGATGTTCATATTTCCAGGTCAGTGCAGCGAACGCAGGTGATGCGGTGTCAATGCAGCTTCGTCGTCGAGTTGCAGTCGTATCACAACTATAAAACGAGTTCGTTGCTACAGTTCGCCCTTACAAAATAGTCTCTAGACATTTTAGTCTACAGACTTCTTGTAGGCTCGATTATTTCCTTTTTTTTCTATTGATAGTTTACACACTGTCTAAAGACAAATTCCACTAGAAGTATATGGCCATAAATCTATGGATTACCTAAAGAAATTGTCTGAAGAAAGTCTACAGACATTATTGACAAAAGTCTATGGGCAGTCTATAGAGCGTATAAACAAATTTTTTAAGTGCACACGCATTTTGAAATATCCAACTTTTTTTTTTAAATAATGGCTGCATATAGATCAGTCTCTCCGGGTTCACTCCTAAGCAGCAGCGTAAAATGATGGGTGTTGCGTCCCAACCCTTCGCAAACCTACTAATGAAAACGAAGACCAAGTTCGATTCCCTTGTTACAAACGGTACGCCAGGAGTGTTTTTCCACCCTAATGGCGTTACATTATCCTGCTTTATTTGACGGGGTTGTGGATCTGCGGCTTAGTGAGGCGCCAAGAAGCATTTCATGTGTAATGCATACTGTGTCTTGCGCGTGCAGAGCTACTGGTAGCAAAGACCTCGGTAACTACACCCACTGCAGTGAGAGTGAAGCTGCAGGAGAATGAATACAAAGAACTGCGCTAAAACTGTGAACTTGGGTACGCTGTAAAGCCCACCCGGTTGTGACGCCACTACCCAGGCAACTGCATAATCGACCATGAAGCCGAACGAAAGCAAACGACTCGAAACGTCAGTGCAGGCCTCTCCAGCCAACAGCCAAAACGTTTCCCCTCATTTCTCGCAGACTCCGCGCGATTTGGACACGGATGCGTGGCCAAGGAACCATTCTTTTTTCTCAGCGCCAGGACACCACATCTTCCCACGCTTTGGTGTATACGTCATGACGATCCAGACTCGGGCACACGGTGTCGCACGCAGCTCTACTCGTCGAAGCCTGAAAACGCACCGTGCCGCCATTTGTCACACTCCAAAGTTAACCGACCCGACGCGAATTAACGTTCGAGCCATTAGTCGCGCGAGTGCATTGCTGTATTTTTGCTTGGGCCCTCCCTTTCGCCTCCTCTCCCTCTCTCGCCCCCTATCCTCCATGCGTTACAGTTCGCCTATCACTCTATTATGCCACACGAATCGTCAGCGCATGGAAACAACCGGAGGGGGAAACAAGCAGACGGGGGGGGGGGGGGGGGGGGGGGGAAGGGGGGCGAGGTTTTATATGCCTTGTTAAGAGTACTGTAGCCTTATTTCATACTCCCTTTCCCAATACAACCTTCTTTTCAGCTCAGTTGTAAAGCAGCGAGGGGGGAGAGACCGACCAGCCTGAACCTACACAGGGTAGAAAGAATGCAATGCCCGAACTTTGGCTGGCGGTGCCCCTCACCCTCTCCCCAATAGCCAGTTTTCGCACTCTATTTTCGGTATTCGCTTCCTGCCCCTAGCTCGCGAAGCAATCGAGCTGTAAAAGGGCGCAGCGCAGGCCCCATGTTTTGGAAACGGCGCAATTTCCCTTCTCCCAGCATCTCCATTACCTCGGGCCCGTGGCTGGTGCTTTCGTTTTCGCTCACCCAAAACACCTTGGATAGCTGCACTCAATTTCCTTCCAACAGGGGCAAACATTCGGCAGGACAGAAAGTTGTATCAAGTCTCGATAATTTCCGTGCAGCGTCACGAAAGCTAGCGCTGCGGCTAACAAATCGTAAATTAGAGGCCGCTAGCAGTTTTGCACGAATATGAACCATTTACATGCCGTATGCTCGTGATTGTGAAATTCGTAACGCGATGCCGGTTACCCGTCGAATTCCCGCGCCCGCTAAGAGTGACGGTCATTTTCAGTCGGTTTTTTTCGTGATACTACGTGCCAAGGTACGAACCACGCGGCTTTTAAATCTGGGAAAACACAGAAAGCGAAAAGATAGGGAAGAGAGGACTGCAAAGTTAGGAAGTATTTATGCAATGAGGTGTTACATTTTATTCACAGTCGATTGTCTAACAAAAATGCCGTTAACGATGCAATGCGCTGCTTCTGGTGTCTGGCTATAGACCCGGTATGTGTGTCGTTTAAGTGTATATATATATACACTTAATAATATTCCAAATCGAACAACAGCACAAAATAAATAAATGAATTAAAAAAAATAATAATCCTCTGTGTCCCTTGGTTTCTGTGGCTGTTGGCTTCTGTCATATTTATAACGAGCCCCTCATTCCCCTTCCCATATATATATATATGTATATATATTGATAACTGTGTGAGATACTCCAGCTAGCTTGCTTACTTAGTGAGCTAGGGCGCCATTTTTTTCATCTACTTTTATTGCCCGCCCGAATGAATATTAGTTTACTTGAAATCTACTGAAGTGATATGTGCTAAATAAAACGAAGGCTGTATATTGTTCACATACCATCCTAGTTCTGATTCAGTCACCGCGCCACTACGTCCTATATTGCTTCGCATTAAACCCATTGTTGAATGCGAAGCAATATAGGACGTAGTGGTGGCGTCTCTCATAGCCTGAGTCGCTTTGGGACGTTATACCCCATAAACCAAACCAAACCTAAACCCATGGTTGTTGTTTTGAACAAAATAGAAAACGTTACTCTACAAATTTGGACAGACGCACATGCAGAACTAAACGCAGAAGTCAGAAACATGTAACCGAGAACTTCACGTCTATAGGTTGCCAAGCTTTACTTCCTTGCTCTGAAGTCCTTGCCCACTGCACAGATCTAACGATGCGGCGTACACACACGTGGTGGGGGACAGTTTCGAATCCCGGACCGCCTCTGCTCACATGTCGGCGGCGTGCAGAAGAGTCCCAATTTCACGCTCGGCGTGGGCAGCGATGCGTGCCAAATGCGGAAACACATTCCCACGTGCTTGAAAAAGCAGCGGACGCCTCCCCGCACTGGCTAACGAAGTGTGGAGCTTCCCACAAGTGGCCGAAGGGCCCCGCCGCCGCCGTCGCCCGAGCTCCCATTCAGACTTTCCCCCTGGGAGCGCACATTCGATACGGCGGTGGGCAACGCGATACCGCAGTCTACTCGCTACACCAGAGCCTCTCGCACCGCCGCTCGCATGTATAGAAGGAGAGAAGAAAGACTATGCGATGACATAACGCATCTTTGACCGGTTACAGGATGCACGTGAAAGCTCGATTTTTCAATGGTCTCCCGGTGAGCGAAGAGCGCTTCTGGAAAAGAGCAGTGACCGGCGAGCTACAAGGATGAAAAGGAACACAAACCGAAGAACATCAATACATTAATTTTTTCTTTCCCGAATAATGTATAAAATTAGGCTAGTAGGCTAATAATAGTTGCGCTACGCAGCAATAAAATTATCATGTATTCTAGTTGCTAAGGATTAGATGCAAGGCTGCACTAAAGAAAAGTATTTCTTCCTAGTTATCAGCATTTAGGTTACAGACAGTAGCTGTACCCATCACAACGAGGCAACAGAATAAATCCTGAAAATATTCAACATAAAATGCGATCCTCAGGACGGGTGTCACTTCAGCCATACGCGCAGTGGGCCTGCCAAGGTTCCTGTGTTGGGATTAGCACCGCAGTGGTTGCAAAGGATAAGCGCGTCCCCTTTGCTCTAGCTTCCCTGCTCGCTGTACGGGACCATGCCAGGACAAGCACTACAGGTAGCATAACCACGTTTTTCCATTATAAATTACGTAGAAGCATACTTGTGAATGAATGAATGAATGAATGAATGAATGAATGAATGAATGAATGAATGAATGAATGAATGAATGAGCATACGAAGTCTTTTTGGGCTACCACTTTGAAGTAATCGCCGATTAAAATCTGGGCGCCCTTCAAGCTTCTCCGCAGCGCGCAACGCCAAGTGAGAGGTGCATGATGACGTCATCGAAGGTATCGGTACATTTTCAACACACAAACGCCTGCTTTGGTAAAAAAAAAAAAAAAACAACGCCACCGAAGGCGAACCCTGCCGAGAGTTGTTTGGCAGCGTGTAACGCGTCAGGGCAGGGTGTGGCTGACGACAGCGGTAGTTTGAAATCATACCTTCCGTGGCGTCATGCTAAGTTTTTCTGCACTCCTCGGGTGCATTGAGGAGAAGCACAAATTTCAAACGTCGATTACGTCACTATTTAAAGCGCTAATTCAAAAACACTTGGCATGCTTTACCTTTGAATCCTTTGGCAAAGCATGCCTTTGAATCCTTTTAATCCTTTACCTTTGGCATGCTTTACCTTTGAATAGATTTGAATCCTTGAATATCGCGAAATTGTCAAAAAAGTGCTGCAGTTGCCTTTTAATGGGTTAATTCCATATGTCCAGATGGTCATTCTCTACTTTACATTCATAGATCTCTGGGAGTCCCCATACCCCTCCTGACGGCGCAGTGGTGCAGCGGTTAAGCGATGCGCCACTGCCCTGGGATGTCAGGGGCTCCCCGCGATGGGTGTTGAGCGGTCCAGGTTGCTCTTCCCGGGTGTCTAATCATTAATTTAACTGCCACCTGTCACGATGGGCGGTTTGAACACTATAAAGTGGGCAGGTTGGGACGACACGACAAGGTCACGTGACATAGGTGGCCCACGTTCCTCCTAGCTGCTTCTCTGGGACCCCCTTCGAGAGCCATGCCCGGGATTTTTCCATCACAAACCCGACGACGCCGATACCGAATTCTCTGGACCATTACTCTGCCGCGTTAAGATCCTGTAGCGGTTTCACAGCCGCCAAAGTCTCTACAAGGAAAGTGACGAAATCCGAACCAGGTCTGGCGTCAGGCAGGGAGTCACGATCCCTACACTGTTATTATCCGCGTCTTTACAAGAGGTAATATGAGATCTGGATTTGGAAGTGTTGGGGATAAAAATTAATAGACAACACCTTAGTAATCTCGGATTTGCTGATGAAATTGCTCTTCTAAGTGACCCAGGTTACTCATTGCAGAGCATGACCGAGCAACAACGCCGGCATCGGATTTTCTGGGGAACTGGGCCTTTAACGCGTTCACTTTAAAGCATGAAGAAGATAATGCACTCGCATGACCGGTAGCAATAGGTTTACACAGAGTCACAGTCTTTGAAAGAAACTAGACATAGACGTTATTCGCGCTTGTGGGCTACTCGTATGATTCATTCACCGCATTTGGCAGTTCAGTTCAAAAAATATTTAATGAGTAGACGGAATGAGGCCAGGGAATGAAAGGTATGGGCCTAATAACCGTCGACAGCAGCATACAACCAAGATACGTTCTTTGCGGTATGAACAGACACTGGCCATGTCGTGACGCTTCCTATGTGAGGTGGCCGCAGCGGACCTCTATTAATCCCCCCTCCCCTCTCATTTGCCGAGTCCCCGTTTGGATTAGTCGCGTCGCATGGAGTTGATTCTGGCCAAGATAACTGACGCGAAGTACCCATGGCATTTGTGCCGCATGTAGGGACCAGAATGCGTTACATCCAACTCCGTAGCTTTAGTATTATGACATTACTGCTGCTTCGCGATGACGGCGGTGAAGCTAAGTTTGTGAACGGCTGAATGCTTTTATATTGCTTCGATCTCCGCTAAGTTTTTTTTTTTTTTGTAACTGAAACACGGGTGCATAAATATGATACAATTTTGAACAAAAACTAGTTGTCTTACGATGTCGACGTGGCATAAACACAGGACGTACAGAGAACAAGCTGTACGCGATAAGTGCTCTTGAAAACACCCGCTGTTTACATTTTACTTGTCGCCCGGACCCACTTGCCTCTGAAGCAAGCCCATTTCGAACGCTGATCCTGTATTTCTACTTCTCTTCGCCGTGTGTGGTTGCATTTGTGTCTAGCGGGGATTTGCTTCCTTAGCCAAGAAATAGTTGCGCCAGATTAATTATCTACATCTTACCACATTTTGGTTGCGCTAATTGTGGTTGGAGCAAGAGGTGCGGCACAACTACATCTGTTACTTCTCCGCCTTGGAAAGGGCCGGAAAATGTCGCAGCTTTTCTTGCCTCACGTTCGCTTTTCACTTGTCTGTAGGATAGCCATAAAAACGCCTTCGTTCTGGATCGAAATCTGCTTCCGTTAAGATTGCGTAAAACGCCATCATTGCTCGTACTATGACACCCAAGGTGGCCTAGTACCTCTCAGCTACGTTGAGCGCCGTGCCACGCGCCGTCATCGCCTCTCGCGCACCGTTAAATCCTTCAATGCCACACGCATCCGAGCCTTCGCTCCCGGTCGCGGCTTTCCTCGCGCGGTGGCGGGAAACGCGTGGACGCCCGAAAGGGCCGAAGTTGTAGGGCTGTACATATCGGTTTCACGCCGATTACGGTTCCCACCAGGACTATTTCCACTGCGGATCAACTAGCGTTCATTACGTCATTCAAAACCACAGCCACCCCGCACGGTCCACTGTACGCTTCAGTGGCAGAGCCCCGCGGTCCCGTTTCCCGCCCGACCCCCGAAGGGACCGTATTGTTACAGCGATTACCTTACCGCCGACCCGTGTCCTCGTACGAAACAATTTCAGCCGCGCCGCAGAGCTTATCCCACTTCGCTTCGCACCACTCCCCAACAGTCAAAAGCGGTCGCTCTAGCCGATCCAAACAGTGCCGCCCAATTGGTTTCTAGAGGACTCAAGCCGAAGGGTGCGTGAGGGAAAGGGCACATAGAGGCACATAGAGGGGATCGAAGCTGGGGGGGGGGGGGGGGGGGGGTTGGCCTAGCGGGGCTTCTGAGGTAGAATAGGGAAGCGTAGAGAGTTTGAAAGCCCCCCCCCCCCCCCACCCCCCACTTCTCCCGCTCCTTCACCGTTAGCTGTGAACCTGAATGCCGGGAGGGAGGAGGGGGGGGGGGGGGGATAGCGAGGGAACCGAGACTGAAAGCACGCCGCTCAGTGCTCTCAACAATAACTCCAATTTGACAAATCTGGGGCTCGCACCGTTCCCCGCCGCGAGCGCTGCTGCCGACAACAGGCCCGAGACCGTGCGAGCCGCTAGGTCGCCGCACAGCCACCAGGCGGCGCTGTCGTCGCTGCGGAGGTGGGTAGCGGTGGTGCTCTTGTCGATGCTGTGGCCACCGCTGTCGTCGCCCGCTTTGCTTTCTGCTTCCTTTTTCCCGCCCCGTCACGAGGGCAGTGTTGGACACGCGACTAGAGGCACGTGCCGCCATCTTTTCAAGCTGGTTTTTGCACGTGCCGTTGCTGCCGGCGGCTCTCGCTAGGGGGAGTTCAGCCCCTCGTGGGCGCACCCTACCTCCCCACCGCTCTCCCGCGGCCTCACCACTGGCGTCCCGCGCCGTCCTTAGCCTCGATGGTTTTACTAGCATGTTTTTTTCTTTCTACGCTACCCACCATCCGAGTCGTGATGTTTTCTATTTTTTTTTTTTCAAACTTCTGATGTTACAACTGAAGAAACCTGTGCTGGCGTCGGAGCTTCGAAACAAGCGCCAACCTAAGAAGCGCTTACGTGCGCGTGGCTGGTTCTGAGGTTTTAAAAAATGAGGGAGGAAGATAGGGCAGGATAAACGAGGAAATAAAAAAACACTCGTGTCAGAACTTTTTTATGCATGCAAATTTTGGGGTAAGGGAGATCGTTAGCGTCTCTGTATCCGCAGGCACAATGGAAAACGGTGTAATTGAGGCGGACTTCTCGCCTTAAAATATGCTCCCTGCTGGGTGATGGTGCATCTGCATACGTTTCTTCACACGCAACGTCATTATGGAATTTTCGCGTGCGATTTAGCAGTTCACTTTCATTGTACAAAGGCTTCGAACAGCGCATATAGGCGATGGGATTATCTTCGATCATAGCTAAGCGCTGCTTTTAAAACCGTTCTTTTGGTCGGAATTGAAATGCAACTTTCAAACCACAGCGTCTTTTATTAATTTTTTCTCTGGCTGTATAGTCCTTGTGGGAAAGTGGTACATCCAAAGTGCGAGCAACAGCGTTTACAGAACTGCCTAAAGCACGTAACCGGCGTCGCCAATGAAACCGGTGCGGTCTCTTGTTCTTGATCAGGCAACTGCCCAATATAGAACACTGAGTATGCTAAAGCATATGAGCAATATCTCAACTGATTTTAATCTATAACAGCAAACTCTATCCGCGAGAAAAATGGGCTTGCGAATGAATCTGAAACTGTTTCGATAAAAAAAAAGTAAAGAGAGCGAAAGAAAACTGATGGTGGTGGTAAAACTTTATTTCCCACAGTAGGGGTCCTGAAGGACACTCGGCTAGGCGCAAAGAAAACTGATCCTTGGAATATTTTTGAAATGCTTCGATGTTTCTCATATGACATAAGCGCTTTGGGGTGCCTGTTCACATAGGATCAGTTTTATTCAGCATGGCATTGGGAAAGAATGCACATTTCCTTGTTTTTTTTATAATTTATTATGAGCTTGCGTCTTTCTACATTCTTCCCGAAGAGCAGGAATCTCTTTCCTGTTCTGATATATCCTTTTTTTTTTAAGCAGCAAATGCGAGATGTTTAGTGAAAACTTTTCGATGTGGAACAACTGCTGTTTACAACTACAAACAAAACACTAGAGGGGACACTTCAGCTCCGCCCTAAGGGTATGATGCCATAGCGTAAATGGATTAATTAATGCCCATATATTCGGAATCGGTCATTCTCCTTGCCCTGCGATGGCAGGTTCTGCCACCTGTGGGGCTTGTGCGACTCACGTTGCTCTTCCCGAGCGAAGGACCATTAATATGACTGCCACCTGCCACTGTTGTCAGTTTGCTCATAATCCGGTGGGCAGGTTGTGATGATGCCACAAGGTCACATGACTTAGGTTTTTCTTGGTAAAAAATAGCGCTTGGAGACAAAGGACGAGAACAAAGAGGACACACAACTGCGCTGACTAACAACTTTATTTCGGGAGGTAGCCGATCCGCATTGGTTTTAGGTGACGATAAGAATAGTTGGCGTATCTGTTGGCTCTTTCCGTGCTTGCACTTTGCCGGTTTTTCGCGCGTGCACATCACTCCCTTCGACTCTGTATAAAAGGTGCGGATCGGCTGACTTCTGAAATAAAGTTGTTAGTTAATCAGCGCAATTGTTTGGTTTGGTTTATGGGGTTTAACGTCCTAAAGCGACTCAGGCTATGAGAGACGCCGTAGTGGAGGGCTCCGGAAATTTCGACCACCTGGGGTTCTTTAACGTGCACTGACATCGCACAGTACACGGGCCTCTAGAATTTCTCCTCCAAAGAAATTTAACCGCCGCGGCCGGGATCGAACCCGCGTCCTTCGGGTCAGCAGCTGAGCAGCCACCGCGGCGGCTATCAGCGCAATTGTGTATCCTCCTTGTTCTCGTCTGACATACGTGAAACAGCGCGAAAGAAGCAGCCCGAAGGCGAAACGAAGAAGGGACAGGAAAGAGCGCTGAACGGACAATATATCCTTTATGTCCAATATGTCCCTTCTTCGTTTCGCCTTCGGGCTGCTTCTTTCGCGCTGTTTCACGTATGTCAGAATGGACCAACTAGCCCAGCAAAAAGTTCTGCTTGTTCTCGTCCTTTGCCTGCAAGCGTTGTCGTTTCTCACGGTGTACCTCAACCAACTCGCCCAGCAATGCACCTTGCTCTAGCTTGCCCACCTAGAGCTTCTCCGAGGATTTTTCGCTCAGAGCGCCGACGACGCGGGCGACGCCGGTTCGGTTCGAGTCTCGGTTTTCAAGTTCCAACAAGCTTTAGACAAAGGTCGGCGAAATCAGACTCAAGTGCCGCCTTAAGAATGTGACTCAATAGCGTTGATAGTTTAATGCCTATATATACCAAATAGGTCATTCCCTACTTCCCATTCATGGATCACTGGTTGTCTTCATTCCACTCCTGGCGCAGTGGTGCAGCGGTTAAGCGATGCGCCACTGCCCTGATATGGAAGGTGCTGCCACTGGCGGGGCATGTGAGAGCCAGGTTGCTCTTCCCGAACAACTTCAAGGTCACGGGGAAAGTCTTAAGACAGACAAAATTCGGTGAAATCTGAGACGGGGGGTGTCAGTGCAAGCGCACTAACAAGAAACCACACAGGAAACTCCTCGGAAGAGCAATTAACCGAGCGGGTACTGACGTCTATGGTGGACTGGCTGTCTCTTGTGCTCTGGCTCTGTGGAAAGTGCAGTAGTCATGCAAAACTAGCGATAGGACTATCGATACTACCAATAGTTAAGTCACTGTCGACCTATCGATAGCAAAAAAACTATCGATAGTACTACCGTTGTTAGTACTCTCGATAGTAGTTTCGATAGTAATATCGATAGTACTTTCGACAGTACTATCCACAGGCGTATCGATACTACTTCCTATATATAGTACTATCCATTCTATAAAATCAACCATGCGCATCCACTGCCTCCTATACTTGATTTCCCGAGTGTGTGGTAAGGATGTGATTGCATAAGTAACTGACAGGACTCGCCCGTTTTCGCAGCCTACGCGTCAACGAGCTCTGCAGACGTTCCCTACGTAAAATTGCTGAATAAACTGTTAGTGTCGCGAATGTCCTATACAGTTGTGAAGCATGTGTGCGAAAAGCATTTCTGCAGCGGTTACGTCAGCAAGATGACATCTTCAGTGCGCGATGGTATTATTTTAGCCAGCACAAGTTGTTGTGCTGTTCGTTCTTTCATCAGATGCAATTGCAGACATTTTTCCAAACTATCGCAGCTACCTTTTAAACTGAGCTGTCCCGCTTTTGCGTATCAGTTTAAAGTGATAGTCATTATATTTTAACTGCAGTATGCTCTCACAACCACGACAGTTACCTTTAACATTGGTTAGCTTGTAAAGAGGTCGCCACATAGAAAAGAAATGCACCTGACATGCGCAGCAGGCTATCACATGCCTACAAATAATGAGATGCACAGCAGTTAACGCTCGTTCTTCTTGTTCAGGTCATCATGCTGTCGAATGCCTTCGTTCCGATGTGATACATAAATAGATATATTCATATAGAACTGCTTCCCGGTAAATTGGATTTTGAGGAAAGGAAACGGCGCAGTATCTGTCTCACATACCTCGTTGGACTGTAAACTGTGATTTCGTACTTATATTTATCTTTTACCTAGCTCGTGTATGAAGATTTCCTTCCCAGCTAGAATACTATTGGAAATAATTCCGAGGTTCGAGCGATAAACCAATGCCACGCTTACAACCTCACCATTGCCGAATTATTTGATAAGCATCGCATCGCATTTCCATGCACTGAACACAAGGTAGATATAACCGCGCACGTTCTAGGCTACCATGTTGCAATGAGGATGCAACAGTTCAATAAACAAAGAAGATCGGACAGCTCAAAGTCGCGCAACTTGAGGAAAGCTTCACTTGTGAGTATGAATGTATCGACTAACATACTCCGGGCCCTTACTGCGGAAGTAAATATTTCATTTGTGCACAAGATATTTCATAAAAGCATGAATTGAGTATTGCTGGTAGCCAGTTATTGCAAATTCCACCTTGGTGGCACAGGGGTTATGGTACTCGGCTGCTCTAGAAAGACGCGGCTTCGGTCCCGGGCCACGGCGGCTCTATTTCGATGGAGGCGAAATACAAAAGGCCCATGTACTGTGCGATGCCAGTGCACGTTAAAGAACCCCGGGTGGTAGAAAATTTTCCGGAGACCTCCACTAACGTCGTCCTCATAGCTTGAATCTCTTTGGGACGTTAAGCTTCTTAAGCCCATGAAACCAATCTTCTATAGGAAATGTTTTGGCTATATCGCTGGCCAACAATATCAACGGTGCTACTATCGATAGTGTTACTTTTGACAACCTCACTATCGATAGTCTTGTTATCGATAGCGGTACTATCGATACTAATACTATCAATAGTAATACTATCGATTCTAATATCGATAGTATTATCAATACAACTATCGGTAGTCTGTCAATAGTAGTACTATCAATCGTTTTTTTACACTATCGATAGTTTAAAAAAAAACTATCGATACTATCGATAGTCTCGATAGTTCAAAAAGAAAACAATCGATACTATCGATAGTCAATTTCCCGATAGTTTAGCTTCAGTTAGATGCAGCTCACGTCGATCGAGGCGCACTGGAAGCTGTTTTATTTCGGTGCTGTACGGCAATGCAGTTTGTGTTATAGGCCAGGAAATTAATTAAGCCCTTTTCTAGCTGATAATTGAGTGACGTAACACCATGTGCAGCTTTTTGACAGAGTTCAGATGGTACTGTGGCATACATTCAATCATCATCATCGTCAGCCTGATTACGCCCAATGCAGGGCAAAGCCCTCTCCCATGACTCTCTAATTAACCTTGTCATTTGCCAGCTGCGGCCACCATATCTCCGCAAACTTCTTAATCTCATCCGCCCACCTAACTTTCTGTCGCCCCTGCTACGCTTGCCTTCACTTGGAATCCACTCTGTTACCCTTAAGGACCAGCAGTTATCTTGCCTTCGCATTACATGCCCTGTCCAAGCCCATTTCTTCCTCTTGATTTTGACTAGGATATCATGAAACCGCGTTTGTTCCCTCACCCACTCCGCTCGCTTCCGATCTCTTGAAGTTACACCTATAATTTTTCTTTCCATAGCTCGCTGCGTTGTCCTTAACTTAAGCTGAACCCTCTTTCTCCTGAGGGATATTGGTAATTTGCCATTCATGATCTGCGAGAACCTGCCATATGCGCTCCACCCCATTCTTATCCTTCTAGTTGTTTCTCTCTCATGATCCGGATCAGTGTCACTACCTGCCCTAAGTAGACCTATTTCCTTACTACTTCCAGCCCCTCGCTACCAATTGCGAAGTGCTATTTTCTTGCTAGACTGTTGAGCAGTGCTTTGGTTTTCTGCATATTAATTTTTGAAGCGATAGCATCGCTCTGCTAGGTAAAGCCGGGTATCGCTGTGTGTGCAACGTGATCTTCGGGAGAGCTGCGGTGCTCTGGTCTGACGTCACGGCAGGCCGTTTCGCGACTCTGCAGCATCATCACAACCTTCCCTCCGAATAGTGAGCAAACATTTCCCCATCAGCCAGCGGCGAGCGTTCGAACGCCATAAGGGGATGTTCGAGGTGGTGTCAGTCCTTTCTCTGTGTGCTCGTACACGTGTCCTCGCGCCAATTCGCATTAGTGCAGTTATGTCTCGCCACAAGATGGACCGGAGCGGATCTCCTGAAGCTCCCGGATGCTTCCGCGACACTGCGTTGGGGCGCTGGCTGTTCTCGTAAAGAGAAAGGGGGCGAACACGGCACAGGTAAAAGCGAATGATTGCCACCCTTAGATGAACCCGCTTCGCCTGTCCCTGGTACCCACCCCAAATCGTGAGTCGTGGGACGACCGACGGCCACGGTAAGCTTCCTGCCTTTGCTCTTCCCGAACTGAACGTTGTTCTGGCTCGCAGTGCGTTTTCTATGCTGAGACTAATAAATAATTTCTGTCAATCTATGTATCTGCCTATCTCGCTCCGAACTAGCTAGCTCTCCTGGCTGCATACTGTTGCTCCACGGATTCGGGCACACTGGTTGCGTACAAGTGACGCCTGTGTGGGACTGGCACGGAGACTTGTCTTCGCCGCCGTCTGGGCACAGTGTGACGCCCATAAGGTACACGCTTTGTTTTCTTGTATTTTTTCCAAACACGCATCTTGAGAACTGTTTCAAAAGCTGCACAATTCAGAGCAGCGAATGTACCTCGTTGTAATGAAGTTGAAGGGGCCCGGCAATCACTTAGCCGCAACTTCGTTATAGCACTTTTTGACCGAGATATCAAAGGAAATCCTAATTCCTTCATCATATCCGTTATTTCGTTATAATGAGGTCAGACAGTAGTTCGAAGCGGTGGAAAGCACCAAGGTTTAGCGGAAATTTAGTAAACGCGCCACGTGAAGTTCGCGGACGATTTTGAGGGCATCATTGTTGCTGACGCATCCCATGGGGGCTCATGGTGCGCAGTTTCTGCCGAGAATGACACACTCCCCGTCATGCTGCAGGGGCGTGAGTGCTTTGACTATGAAATTGTCAATACCTGCAGAAAAAGAAAAGCTGCCTGTCAAAATCATTTAGCGGCCTAGGCACAGGGCTTACATTAATAAAGACGACTGAAGTATATGCCTTGTGCCACAAAACACATCATTACGGAGTCGGCAAGATGCGACCGATGTTAAGACTACATGAAGCTTGTTGGATGTTGCTGCCTTGTAGCTCATACTTGAGGAGCACACCTAAGCAAAGTAGACACCGTACATACATACCACGAGAAATAAATTGCAAGCAGAATAAGAATGGGTTTGAGTGCATTTCGCAGTCACTGTGAAGTTAAGAACAGTAGCATACCAAAAATTGCTAAGAGTAAACGTGCGTCACATATCCATTCTGCTTGTATTTTCCCGTGGGGCCCAAATTTGGAGGCTAACTAAAAATTTCTGAACTAAGTTGAGGACGAACTAGCGATCTATACAACGGACAGCGATAAGACTAACATTGAGAGATAGCAAGAGGATAACTTGGACTGGAAGAGAAATTCTATAGTTAATGCCGTCCTAAAAGAAATTATAAGGTAAAAATGGACTTAGGGAGAATGTGTATAATGTGCAGACTAATAACCGACGCTCTCTTATAGCCATAAAGTGGAATCCAAGTGGAAGAAAACGTTCTCAGATGAACCCGGAAACTAGCAGGCGAATTGAAATTACGAAATGAAAAATGTACAGAGACCAAATTTTGGTTCCGTGTTTTTCTGTTCTATGGTACGTCAGACATACAGTCAAGTCTGGCTGTCGAAACGGTATAGAACGAAATAAGGAATATAACAAAGGATTGCCTATTCCCATTGAAGGCTGCCATAGAAACCACGCACTTTCGCGATGGAAAGAAACGCGAACAACGCGGCGCCTACACGCTCCGCTGTACGAATTTCTCTTCAATGCCCTTTATTTTCGGTGACAGCAAAAAGACGTTAGAGTCGTCCGTGATGCCTTCAAGAGCGACTATAACGTCTTTTTTTTTTTAACCACCCAGGTAAAAGCGCGATCAAAATAAATTCGAGCAGCGGAGCGTGTAGGCTTCCATCGCGATAGTATATGATATCTCGATTTTACGAAGCCAAATTTTCCGGTAGATGGATGTAACAAACACCGAATAAACGTCGCGGCCCATTTTCCGCTGACTCTATCGACTTGTAACGAAGCGTAACAGTTCTGTAACCATTTAATAGGGTAAATTTAAATACGGCATAACTTAGTTTGTTATGCCGCATTTGAGCCGCATTGTTATGCCGCATTTGCGGCATAACACAATGCTTGTGTCCGTCTTTTTTCATTACGCCCTGGCTTTTAGCGCTGTTTAATAGGTTTCCATGACCTAGTTTAATGCGGACTAACCCGCTCTCTCAAGCATTCCACACGACATGCGTTAAATTATTCCGGCCTCAAGAGTTGCCCCGTAGTTTGCGTTTCTCCATACGAACCATCCGCTCCGGTGCAGTATAACTCCGATGCCGGCGCGCCGGTGCCGTAACTCGGGTACGCGGCCTGTTGAACGATGTGTTTCAGCGTGATGCGGATGTTCCGCTGCACCTACACAGAGTAGCTAAGTTCAATGGAGTTCGCTGACCTCCGACATCCTAGTTGCACGTGGCTCGCCGCTAGCGCGCTGTATTTGTCAGATGCCGGTTGTGCGCAGTCACCGTTTTCATGGCGTAGTCATGACTAGTGGTTTGACCATTTGGCAGAGTGTTCGATGGGCTTGACATGAGTGATAGCCCTGGAAAACGAAACCGCAAAACGATTCTCGCTGACCAAAAGGCGGCCATGATAAAAGTAGTACGGTCACCTTAGATCTCGCGCGCCTATTCCCCACCGCTAGGCACTTCTGTTATGCGTTGAAGCCATGTAGTGGTGCGGTGCTAGCAGCGTGCTTGTGTGCCATGCGGAGAAGGCAACCAGAGTGGGAACTCGTGACGGGGTCTACGCCGCGAAGCCTGTTTTGCCGCAGTGTCTTTCGGCTTCGCAACCAAGAACACGGGGCTAAATATTCGGCGTAAGTTTTACCCTACAGTAGCTGTCACTTACCACAGCGGAAGCACGGCAGTGGTTACGTTGCGAGCACTTGCTTTGGTTGACTTCAGGAGCAGTACGTCGTTTTGGACGCACAAGTACACCTTATACAACGACACCAGCACACATCAACGGCAGGCTAAACGCCGACTACGCTGTCCTCCGTCTGCACGTCAGCAGGTTAGCCCGTTGGCGTGCAACCTTTTCGAGCAAGGTCATCAATGCCTATAGCGAAATAATGGTTATTACAAAGAAATATCAGGACCCCAAGGACTTCATTATAAAGAGGTACGACTGTATATGGATCACTGCGTGGTATTCACTTATGTCCGCTAAGTAATTTATATTGAATTTATTCTCTCATGCAGTTTCAGTTTTGGTTTCAACAACCGTATGATGCTTGTGACGTCAAAGTTCTGTATATATACCCCCTGTATATTATCACTAGAGCGGCCGCTGCTGCGTAGGCATGCAGGAAACCGCGTCACTCTCATTACAAGGTCTTTTCTTTTCTTGAACGAATTTCGAGGCGTTTGGCGGCGTCTGGTTTTGGCCCCATGACTGACATGATGGACAGGGACAGATGGCGCAAGGCACGCCCTGCGTGCACGGGGTGGTCACTTGACCGATGGCAAGCGAGCACCTGACGGCGGCGAAGGTAAAGCGAGGCACAAGGCGCAATGCGGACAGGACGACGACGGCTATACGCGTAACAAAAACGTTGAGCTAAGGCAGCTAGCTCTTTTATAGTAGTAGAAGTGGTAATGGTAGTAGTATTAGTGCTGCTGGGGGTTGCGATGGCGGTAGTTGTATTATAGTGGTGGCTGAGAGATCATGGTGCTTGTATTGGTGGGGGTAGCAGTAATAGTAGTAGTTAGCAGTACTAGTAGTGCTAGTAGCAGCTGTGGTAGCAGCAAGAGTAATATCGGCAGTTGGGGTGGTTCTTTAAGCTCATATCTGAAATGAGGATCCAAAGATGGTTCGCTCTCCTTGTTAGGTGGTCGTGGGCTAACGCAGTATCTCCTGTGCTTAATCGACTTAGAAAAATCTGAACCAAAGCTCCTTTGCATCGAAGCTGTGTGCCCTTTATAACGAACTGAAAAGATGCACGCTCTGCACCTAGTGCGTCCTTTACGGTACCACAAGCATCCTTGTAAGCTGTCATTTTTCCAGCCGCTGGGCGCCCACCAAAGTACACTTTCATGGTTTTGTAGACTCGCAGAGAAAGTTTGACTTTGAAGGAGAAGTAGCGAGTTCTTTGTTTCCCCAGAGGTCCAACAGCTGTTAGGGACCCCGGTGAATCCCCGCGTAAACAAAGCGTATGGGTTCCTCCGATATGAAAGAGAAGAAAGTTTCAGTATTCAGTTAAAGATTACTCCATAATCATGTCCACTTTTCCTGTCCCACTTTTTCGTAGCCATGTTCTATGTCGACTTTTCTATGTCCAACTTTTCCTATTTTCTAACTAGTCTTCCTCTTGGTGTACAATACGCAAAAATGATTTTCAAACTTAGTTATAAAATCAACAAAGAAATCGTTTTCTTTCCTGCGTGTGTGCAAATGTCGTTCCTCTGCATATTGGAGGGACTTGTACAGCTCATCTGAGCTGTATTTGCGGCCGTCTTCAAGGTTTTCCTCATGCAAGCCTTTTCGGTGAAAGCCTCACCTGCGTGATACGGGGTTTTAGATCTAAAAAAAACAGGTATAGCACCTGCGCACTAAGCCGCTGAAAGCTTTTAGAGAACTGCGTTTTTCGGTATAGCTATTTGGTTGCCTTTCAACAGTTAGCAGTTTTCAAATAACCGTAATTTCCGGACTATAGTTCGTGGACTATACATGTTAAAGAGCTGAAATTTTGCGTCATGTGAGCTATCTATGAATTGCGTTGCAGCAAACGAAAACCGTGCCATGACTCTTGTCTTTTAATTACTTCTATTGATTTATCATTTCCTGCGCCTCTCTCCTTCCATCTTCTTCTCCTCAATTCCCTTCGAACGCATAGTATCAAGTCAGCGATTTACGCAAACCGGCTAAAATATCTGCTTTTCATTAAAGCTTTCTCTCTTTCACGGCGTACGGTTGCGCCGTACGTCCCGAAACTGCGAAAACGTCACTATTTTTGCACACCTTAATTTTAGGTCATGCTACTAGGGGCTTCAGTTGTATAGAAACCTCGAGAAACCGTACCCATCCTTCTGGCACATCAAAAAAAAAAAAAACGATTCGTCGGAGAAGGGGACCCAGAACCAGAGCACATTTCTTGTGGCCTTCAAAAAACGAATAAAGCTTTTTGGTTTTCTTTCCTAGTCGTGCCCCATTCGTACCGTTCATTAAATTTAATTTTTCTTCGCCCCATGCATTTACAGTATGTTAACTGCAATTATTATCACATTCAATACCTACTTCACCGATGAGGACTCCCCTGGAGACGCTGGAGTAAAATGCGTCTGGATGACTCTCATATATTTTCATTAATGAGAGCGTCTGACACTATCTCCAACAGGAAAGGGTGCAGTCCCAAATATCTGCGATACCACGCAGTCATTCATCTTCGCAAACAAGTGCTGTAACCAGCGTTTTTTTTTTTTTACAAAATTGCAAGTATTAATCACGATTTAATTAAAACACGTGTTTTTTAAGCGTGGTACTTCTTCCCCAGGTGTAGCCAAATATTTTATCAGGCTTAAATGAGGAGTGCACCCACTTCTTCTAAGACACGTAAACCACTGTCAGCACCGTTTGTCTTGTTCACTTACAAAACGTGTGCCTCGCCTCAAGAGCAGTGGCGCGCTATTCCGAAAACTTCATTCATCATTAAATCGTTCAGGGTGATCAAACTACGGACGCCGTTATTACTTCTTAATGGAATAGGTTCACGCTGTTCCACGTTAATTTCTCCCAACGCACCTGCAGCTCCCTTCATCGAAGCGCTTCACAGGCAACGCAGAGCAACTACATTTCTCCCTTCGCCTCCTCCCGCGAGGTTCCAACCCGGCACTCCCATTGGCCTTCCTCGCTCCGCGAGTGGGCGGAGCCTCATGCCTCACTCTCCCCGCAGCGCAAACCCAAAGCGGGTCTCCCATTTCGCGCTTCCTTTCCCGTATAGCAAAGAAAAAGAAAGCGAAAGAAACAGTGCGAGAAGGAAAAATAGAGAGGGATTGTTCATGAAGAGCTCAGCATTCGGGAGAGAATGGTGATAAAAGGGGGCCTAGTGGAACAAGCGCTCAGGCCAGCACGACGTGCGCGCAGGGACCTTCTCTTCCCTCTCGACCTCACCAGGCGCGATGCGCCGCCATTGGTCGGGGCAGCACAGCGTGATGTTCAAGGGGATGGCTCTCCTTTCTTTCTGCACGCTTCCATGCTGGTCACAAAAAAAAAATCAGAACGAAAGAGAGGGGAAACATCGAGGAAGAGAGACGCGGAGAGCAAATTGAGTGTCAAAACGAACCGTCGCCGGCCTTTTTTGGTTTGTTAGCGGCAGCGGTACACATGGCGAGAACGAGTGCAACTTGCTGTGGCTGTCAGCGTCAGGAACTCTGGCAGCGACAGGGAAGAGGAGAGAATGTCCCTTACGAACCCTCCTCTTCCCGCGTACTCGCACCCTCCTTCAAAGCGCGTTTCCCTTTCGCCTCCCCATCGGGAGGGGTAAAGGAGGGAAGGCAACGGGGCTTGTATCCCCCAGGCGTGTTGCGGTTGCCGCAAGGTGCCTCCGCCGCAACAGGGCGTTACCAGCACAGGCCCTTGCGGTGCGCCCGAGCCAGCGTTCGACGGCGCTACCGCCAGAAGGAGAGCCCGCGGCCACGCGGGAGTCGGGGGGGCATCCCGAACGAAAACCTTTCCTCGCGTCGAGCGCAGCGACGATCGTGTGCCGCGTCGGGCGCTTCGCGAACCGCGTGCCGTTACTTCACGCCCAGTCGTATTCGCGTCGCGCCGTTGCTCGGAAAAGTGCCCGCTGCCGCAAGTCCTGACAACTGATACTGAGGTGAACAGGCTCGTCTGGACGCATCGCCTTCTTCGCTGCCGGAGGGGTCGAGTCTTTTTTCTCCCTTTCCATCATCGCTGGAGGAGCGTCCGTTTCTCCTTCACTCCTTACCTCCTTTATATCTCTTTTCTCTCTTCTTTCGCCTTGGTCTAAGTAGCCGGAGAATTTCTTTCTCCATTCTTCGTAACCGTCCTTTTTTATCGTCCTCTATTTCTTTCTTTCCATCGTTGGTTCCCATTTTAATTTCTCGTCGTGGTCTGCCCCTGTCGTGCGCAGTTATTCTTTTTTGTTGCCTTCACTACCAGACGACCAATCAATTTGCATAGCTGCTTTTTATCGTTTGCCAGCTTAGCTCTCCTCTTCCAATTTTTTTTTTCTGCCTTCTCGAGGAGCTTGGTTTGGCGTTTACGCTTTTTAAGCGTCTGACAGTTTGTACTTAGTACGCTGCCGGTTATTCCGCTGTTACCGTCCTCACCATCGCGCGTCCAGCGACCGACAAAGGCAGAGCCCCTGGACCGAAGGGCAAGACGGAAGAAGAGAGCAGAGGACGGAAGAAAAGAGGAAGGACTCCAGGAGCACTCAGCAAGAGGAAGGGAAGAAGCGAGAAGGGGCGAAAAATATACGGGGGCGAAGACCGAAGGAGCAACTCGAGAAATTCAAAGCGAAGGGGGGGATCTGCCAGGGACAGACTTTTCAATAACCGCGCGTGCCGGAACCAGGACCGACTCGGCCTCTCCCGGTGTGAGTGTGGAGGCGCGCGCTAGCGCGTGCCTGCGGCGGTTCTGCGCTTTGGCCCTTTCTATAGTTTAGCAGCGCCACGTCAGTTCGGTCCGCCTCGCGTCGACGACTCCCCCTTTTATTTCCGCCAGGAAAACCGTGCTCGCGGAAGAACAGCTCCGGGCGAGCAGGAGAGCCGTCGAGGTCCCTGCGCGGGACGGGAAGAAGGGAGGCGAGGAGGCCTCGCGGGAAAGAGGAGGCGACCTCAGGCGCGCGCACGCACGCACGCGCCTTTTTTCGGGAGGAGGCCCCGTCCCAGCTTCCCGAGCGGCGGGCGCGCGCGCTCGCGCCCAGAAATTGGACTTGTCGCTTGCAGCAGCGGCGGATGCTGCTTCTTTCTATGCGCCCGGCTTCCCTCGCCGCGGTGGTGCGGTCTCTTCAGCGCCGGCTGACGCCGCGGCCGCTGCCTCTGACGCCGGCCGTATAAAAAGGGATCGCGGACAGCGTGCGGCCATGTCACAGTCCCAGGCGCCGCCGCCGCAGCTGCAGCTCGCGCCCCCGCACTATCGGCACCACCGGGCCCCCGGCCAACCGCACCACTTCAGCCCCGAAGACTTCGGCGCGGCTGAGTACCCAGCCTACGAGGAACTGGCCGGGTTCCCGTGCGTCGCATCGTCCGGCGGCGCGTCCAGCTCTTCGGCCGCGGGCGCCGGAGGCACGACGCCTGCGCCGCCGCACCCGATGCGCCTCGAAGACGCGGCGGGAGGAAGGGACTCGCCCGGATCACCGTCTTCGGCCGAGCTCCAGAGGCCCGCGTGCGAGTTCGCCGCCCGGGCCGGAGCGGGTGGGCCGCTGCCGCAGTCCCTGCCCTACCCGACCTGCCTCGCCGGTGAGTGTTCCTATAGGGTGCAGCCATCCTTTTTCGGATCCCACTTGAGCCCCTAGTCTCCACCCCCACTTAGAAGCACTGCGCGCATAAAGCGCAAAGCTCTGTGTACGATCCTACAACTTTGTTCTAGGCATCTTTACAATACTTGGTGTGTTATGTTTCGGTCAGAACTCGTCAAAACATAATTGTACTTACAACTCCCGTCTTCCCGTTCGACTAAACACTGTTACACTGCGGTTTCATTGGCCTGAATCTGATGCGCTCGCCTTAAGGCTATTATTACTGACTCCACCAACTCGTCCAAGCTTTTACCTTAGCTATTATTTGTATTGCTGACCGGAGTGAACGGGATATATAGGCGGGCTGGCGTTTGCTTGGCACGATTCCCCTGTTGTTTTTTTTTTATATTTTTTTCTCTTGGGCTGTTTGTACAGCCTTAAGAGGCACACACTTGAGGCGCGTTGTATTTTGTATTCACCATACACAAGAGTAAGTTCGTTAGCAGTGATAGTGGCTCCAATATTATTTGCCTCTTGTATAGTCTAGCAGTGCCTCCAATTTGTTTTATAAGAACTTGGTAACTCGCTCACATCCTGCCTGACGCGGAGATCATGATGGATAATGCCGGGCTTCAGCTGTTCTCTGCTGCAAGGGAGTTATGGCAATATCTGGTTTTTAGTGATTCGGCTGTGTTGCATATTTGCCTCTCTCACACCCGCCAAAAAGTGCCCTCCGTGACTTCATTACGTGTGAGCGCATGCTGTTTTTTACTTTCTCCATCGTTCCTATGACTCCACTATTATCATCTGTTGTGACTGACCTCTAGATTTGCCCTTTAGCGTGTCTTTGAACTCTACGACACCGTGTAGTTTCAAATATACAAAACGCAATTAGTTTTGCTGTGCTCTTCTGCGAGTTAATATGCCAAGTAGTTGTGCCTTCTTGACGTAATTATTAAGGCTTTATCAGTGTAGTGACATGCAAAATAACTTTCCGCCGAAACAGATTTGAAAAATTACAGTGGTAATGACGCGCCTACTTCCTTAAAACTTATGTTGTAAATAAATATGTTTGGTGGTTATAAAGTAGTTTGACACTGTATTGCTCGCTAATTTGTTTCATACCGGTTCACTAACTCGTGCTTGGAATACGAGAAATACCTTAGCTGCAAGGCTTGCACTATGAAATGAAATGAGAAAGGAAGCTGCTTCCATGACAACATTATTAGTCTGCCCTATTCTTTGTAAACTCCGTTCCCTTTCATCCGAAGTCTTCCGCTTTCGTTTCCAGCATTAAAATTCATTCATGGGTCACAGCGTTGTTGTATTCACATGCTTCGAGACACCGCCATTAAGAGAGCGTATACTTTATTGCCAAAAAATATGGTGGACAGATGGGGAAAAAATATGGTGGAGAAGCATGCCTCAGAAACAAGCCTCATTACTTTTGTTTTACTGGTCTTTGTGCTTTCACCGGTGTTGAACTAGCTCATCATCCTTTGAAGCTATCGACAGCCGTAGCCGAGATAGTGCATCAATCCCTTTCATTCTTCTTCTCGCTCCAGGGCTTGAGACCATGCGCCCTTGTCCATGTTTGCATTCTTGCAGCCGCTAAAGGTGGCGCAGGTTCATTAAGGCCGCAATGTCCGATGATGATGGGTGTATACCTTCAACTGGTGCTCGCACATTTAGCGGTGAAATCATTGCCGCTGTGCACAGAAAGCGAGCGCTTCCTTTGGACAGAAAGCATGCAACAGCACTAAGACGGAACACAAGGAAGCGAGACATGCATCTGCGCTGACTAGCAACCAAATGATTTATTGCAAAATACGAAAGGAACATGGCGAGCAAACAAAATAACAGAAAAGACCACACAGCCACACATCCGGGAGGAATTACTCTGCGTCATCGATTAAGAAATGCACGTTTTCGTGGTAAGAGAGCTATCGACACGCTGCTGATGCCCGTATCATTTGTTTTGTGTGTATCGTAGGCCTCGTCTTTATAGCTGGCTATGGTAGCAGTGTGATTCAAAACCGCTTCAACGTTTTCGCACTGGGCAGTGTATGGCTAGATGGTTTCTGCGTGACTGCTTCTCTGCGTCTTTGACGTGCTAATGTAGTCAATCGCTGATGCAGCGCCCAGTTTCAAAGATGTAAAAATGGCCGCATAACATAGTACACCAACGCTTGAGGTAACAAACTTGTTCTGGTGCTTTTTATGACAGCCTTTTTTCTTCGTTCCTCGTTCACTGGTTTGCACAGTCCACCTAGTTTATTCCGGACAGAAATAGCAACCTCACGCCCGCTTTGTTCAATCTTCTTCAGGTTGTGTGAAGCGAGAGTGATAGAGGCATAGGATAAATTTTTGTTGCAAAATAGAGACAGGAGAGGATAGTGGGTGGGGTCCTCAGTCCAGTCCTCCAGTAGCTTCCGCCGGCGCATTGGCAATGGCGTCTAGCGCCTCCTGGTCTCTCAGGGCGCCGCTGGTCAGCATCACCGCCCACTGCTCCAGCGGCGCGTTGTGCGGCTTTAAGTGGTTGGGTTCGGCTGTGCATGTCCATGTAATGTATGTGAATTTAGGAATATCATCACACCAGGGACATGTATCTGCGCATAATGTTGGGTTAATGCAGTGTAAGTGGTGGAGATTGGGGAAGTGAGTGAAACTTTGTGCACGTGCGGGATGCACGCTGTTTTCTTCTTGACTGGTTGCTCCGCACTGGTGTTGCGCTTGTTCCTTTGGATTCTGCATTCGGCACAGGAGGTCTGCGCTACGCTCGACAAAATCTTCTTCAAAGCCTCTTCACCAGTGCGTGGAAACTGGTTTTCGTTCGAAGTACATGCACATGACAGCTGCAACGTAGATTTGTGCATACGTTTGCGATCTCGCGCTTAATAATTTTCGAATGACCCGGCCTAAAGGGCAGAAAGCTCTTCCTGGACCGCGGCGATTACTAGAAACCTGGGTCTGTTGTTGGCGGGAAGCTCCGAAGTCTAGTTGTCTATAATATAATAAAGGAGTAATTACTCTTTAGAATCCACCGAAGTGCAGCCATACGACTACACTTATTACAATCGCTTTTACAAATTTAGTCCGCTTCGGGGGATTCCCCTCAACGTTTGGCCAACACTGGTGCCACTTCGAGTTATTGATCAATTCTCTCTCGCCCTACCATCAGCTTGCCGTCCCGGTTAGCTCAGTTGGCAGAGCGGCTGCTCCGGTGATGCGGTGGTCCCGGGTTCAAATCCCGGACCAGGACGAATTTTTCTTCAACTACGAAATTTATGTGAAGCTGTATAGCTTTCTTTTGTGACCGTATGGCTGCGCTTGGGTGGATGCCAATGAGTAATTGCTCCCTTATTACAAATCGTGCTTGTATTGTACACAAAAACAAATGAGACGTGCATTAGCAGCCCGTCGATCGCTCTCTTCCCTCAAGATTGCAAATTTCTTAATCAATGACGCTGAATAATTCCTCCCGGTAGTGCAGCTGTGTGATTTTCCCTTGTTATTTTAGTTTAGCTCGTCATGGTGCCTTCAATGCTGCTTGACGTGTCGCAATAAATTATTTGATTGCTAATAATCACAAGTTTGTGTCTCGTTCCCTTTGTCCCGTCTTAGTGCTGCTGCATCTTTTCAGACATAAGACGTAACGGGTAACAGTCAGCCTTGAGAACTCTATTTTTATTTCGCAATATCCTCGAATTTTGAACACCCCTAATGCACGATGGGGTAAGATGGAGCAGTACTAATGCAACTGCTAACAGCTACTCTCTTTGCGGTTTCATTGCTTTACAACTCTCAAATCTTTCGCGTAGCTACTCCACATCCCTGTTTTCTGTTATAAACCCAACTGTTTTCCAGCAGGGCAACAGCCTCTGGCTCTAGCCTCTGTCTAAAAGTGTTTTCCTTGTCGTTATCCTCCGACACCCACAGTGCCAGGGCACTTCTTCAGCTGTTATGTAATGCGTAATTGGGAGCTTTATTTTAAGCTCTATGGTTTTTCTTGTGTAGGCCATCATAGCTTCAATAGTTCAGTTGCAATCAGTTTGTGAATATTATTGGCTTTCGGGCACAAGGATGATACCTCTACCAGTATAGAAGCAAGGACATGGACTTTCGTTCAATCTTCATGGAACTTTTATAGCATCGCTATCCGTCTTTCGCAAAAAACAGCATAGTGGATTTACAATCCTTCAAAATCTTTCTCACTTCAGCGAAGTCAGACCATCTTGTTTTGTGTTTTTGTGTTCTGTCTTGATTCCCGATGAATACACCTCATTTGCTTGTCGCGCATCAAGTTCCTTCTCAAGCGAAATCTTGCATGCTCGTTCCAAGGTTATGCTTTCCGTTGAAACTATTCCTCGTAGCGCTACCTCACTACAAGGCAATTAGTCAAGAGAACAGTCAGGGAATCATTGAACGCACAAGTACCGTATATTTTTTTTATTATAGGGTGCATATGAGCACAAGTGGCATCCGCCTTTGAGTGGCCATTATTCAGAAATTCGTGATTGCTGTAACTCACATCGCACTTTTCGGCCCGAAACGGTGAAACCGTATTCAGAAATCCTTACTTCGTGACAATCTCGAGCCTGATAATCTATTTTCATGCATCGTCTTTTCAGTGTTTGCTATACAATAACCACAGCTACACATTTTTTTTTCTCTGTAACGGAAGACGCAGATAATAATAAGGGGGCCTCCTAATCATAAAGCTAGCGTTGCCGTTTCCAAGTCCATGTGGTATCAGCGTCAGGGCAGGCACCAGTGCAAGGCAATTAATGCAACTGGCTGTTTAATCGCAGAGATCAACACTTCCGATAAATCAAAGAAACCTCTCTGGGAACGAAACTGAATATACAAAACGGTTCGCCAGCCATCCGTCGCACGCCAATGGTCGATCCACAAACATTGACAGTGATATCACAAGAACCTGCTTGCCGACGCATTTTGGTCAATGCATGGCTTTCTCGATTAAAGTCATTCTGTTGTATAAGACGCACTGGCAGAGATTACGAAAAAGAAAACGCGGCTTATAATCAGAAAAGTACGGTACTCGCCAGACGTTCAAGTTCCGTCGTGTAGTCCTCGACGATTTGTCCTTCGTGCGGCGTCAGTTTGTTAAATGCGTAGAGCTCGGTGATTACGCAGCACTATAAACTTAAATTCTGTTCCCAGGCTTTCTATACATTCATGAAGCCGCCTTGTAAGTAAAATTATCAGGAATTAGATTTGCCTCGAAAGCCTCATGCACTGGATTGTTCCATTTACGTTCACGTACAACCTCAGTTCGTCTCTGCAACTTCGCTAGGCTCCACAAAACTTTCACACCTCTCGATATATGACTTGATCCTGTTCCTTTTCTTAAATATCAGCCGTGCTACCAAGACGTTGCAATGCTTGCAGCGCAACTGGTGTGGCCGTACTGAATATTATATTCTATTCTTTCGTAGCCGCATCCTCCGCTCCCGGTCACCGCTTCGCAGCGCTTGCAGTGGGTCCGATCATTGTCGCCAGTTTTAAGTTATAACTCTTCAAGCGAGTGGTCGCACCAAAAATGCTCTTTTCAAACACAGCTTTTCTTATATATCCCCTGTTATCAAGTCCATGGTATACAGAGGCGATGTGTTTCTTGACAACAAAAAGTGAAAAGGGACGAGTGAGCCTTAGGATGCTTAGCCAACGTTTCGACGATAGGACTTGTCTTCGTCTAGGCGAAGCGTTCGTCGTTGGCGGGAGTTAAATAGGGCCTCCGCTTCGAGGAAGAATTCCAAGTGCGAGGGAGGAGGGTATGACGTGGGGAGAATGTTAGAATAAGAAGCCTTCTTCTTGGACAAGATCTTTCACGTTCATGCTTCCCATTCTAACGCCCTACCAATTTCACACCCTCCTACCATCGCTGGGGCTTCCTCCTCGGAGTGAGGGCTCTATTTAAGTTCCGCCAGTGATGAACGCTTCGCCCAGGCGAAGACAAGACCCCTTGTCGAAACGTTGGTTAAGCACCCTGAGGCTCCCCCTTTACTTGTTCACTTCTACTTGTTTTGCTATCAAGGTACCTCCAGGACCTGCACCTAATAGAAGGGAAGTTTCCAATGACAACTGGCGAAAATTAGCCTCCAAGTCTATCTCACAGGTTATTCCAGATGATTTGGAACATGTATCGATGGACACTCACAAGTATCACGCACACACCAATACGCACAAAGAGGACATATATCCAGTGTCCCTGAGGAATCTTACAGTCTCGGTCGCACGTAGCGCTGAACATACCAGGCGATGAAAGATACGTGGATACGGTCTGTGCATGTGGATTATACAGCAAGGCGAATATTACACACTTCAAATAGCTAAATTAATAGACGCTCAATAACTACAATTAAGTAATCTGTTTAGTTTTCAATTTAGCGCGCGAGATTGTATAGCGAATTTGAAGGCCGCCAGCACTGAAGGGGCGCCTGGTATTTAGACTGCTTTAATCGGCATTCTGGTTTGAATTGATGGTTTGGTTTATGGTTTGGTTTATGGGGTTTAACGTCCCAAAGCGACTGAGGCTATGAGAGACGCCGTAGTGAAGGGCTCCGGAAATTTCGACCACCTGGGGTTCTTTAACGTGCACTGACATCGCACAGTACACGGGCCTCTAGAATTTCTCCTCCAAAGAAAGGTTTGAATTGAATTATCAAGGGAGGAAACTGCACCTTTGAAAGCTCGTGAAGGTGACTTTTCGCATTTCACGCTGATAAAATGTTGTCACCCGCATTTCTATTGCAGCAAATGCAGGCGCAGTTTGTGTATTTTGTAATTTAAGAGAAGAGAACACGACACTGTCGACTATACGCGCAGTGACGCCTGCGTTTAGAAATGTGAAACGCAGGAAATCAAGTCAACAAGCTTTCAAAATTGCATTTTTAACGCCAGATACCGCGAACTACAGCGTCAGTTCAAATAGCTTAAAAGCTTGACTCGTCTTCGATGATCACGGCCTTCAAATTCGCAGTCTAATACTGCGCCATAAGACCAAAAACCTAACAAGATGATTAGTCAATTTCAGTCAATTAAACATCTTTTATTTGACCTCTATCCCATACGTTATTTGACCTCTATCCCATACGTAATGTCTGCCTTCACACGCACTGTGCGCGCGCAGGCGGTGGCGCGGGGGCCCCACCGCCGGACGGCTTCTGCTACGAGTACGGCAGTGGCGGCGGCGGCGGCCCCATCGGCCCGCTGGCTACTGGCGCGCCGCCGTTCGCGGGTCCGTACAAGGTGCAGCGCCGGGCGGCCAACATCCGGGAGCGGAAGCGCATGATGAGCATCAACACGGCGTTCGAGGAGCTGCGCTGCCACGTGCCCACGTTCCCGTTCGAGAAGCGCCTGTCCAAGATCGACACGCTGCGGCTGGCCATCGCGTACATCGCCCTGCTGCGCGAGGTGCTCGTCTCCCAGTACGACCCCCTCACGCACATCGAGAAGTGCCTCCGGGGAGAGCTCAAGGGCGAGCACGCCGCCGAGTGGAACACCTCAGGTGAGCTGAACACCGCCGCTGCGTGTGCTTCTGCGATGCTTTGCGCGCGGGAATGACCGAAGTTCCTTCCCCCTGCTTCCAATCTGGTGCCACCATGGCTCGAGACATGAATGCAACTTCAAGCATCAGTGCATCATGCGCTACAGTCACAAATCTAGGCATGAGGGAAAGCGATGTTGAAACCACACTGTGGCATATTGTTTACATTTTTGGGGGGTTTTAAACAAATTTTTAGGATTTAAACAGAAGGGGCGCTCATTACGCTCCTCGTAGAGCAGCACGCTTGGATTTCCGTAGACTTCATCGGCAGGACGGTATACCATTGTGGGTTTCGCGCCTTTAACCTTTGACTGTTTGAGAAACTGTTGTGGCCGTTTTCACCTTCAGGTGCCATTAGCATCAGACGCATTTTGTACGCTGCTGCTTTTTGCATGCTATCCCGCTGCTAAGAAGGTTTCCTTCATAATTTCAAGCCGTTCTGGACCTGAACCTTAATCATAAGCAGAGCACATTGGCTGTTATTAGAGCAAACCAAGGGGAACGGTGAAGACAACCGTCGCGACCCCTGGCGTCTTTGCGCGCAGATCTGACAGCGCGCCTGTCCTGGATCAACTGGGAGAACCTGGGCGTCAACCCGAACCGGAGGAGCGTTCTCACCACGCTCACCCTGACCGCAGACACCATCGGCTGCCACAACGGAACCCAGTGATGATCGTGCCATCTTGCGGTTTAGCCGCCGTGTGTCCGCGCCTCGCTGACTGCTGCCCCTCCCGCCGCAGCATCGGGCGACTGCTGCCGCGTCTCGACTGTTCCCAGCACCCGCGTCTCCTGCGACCCGTCGCGACAGTGGACCCGTAGACGTCGCCTCGGACGCGCATAGACCCAAGGACTCGATTAGTGACGCTCCAGCAGAGGATACTGTGTCCTCTTGTGGTGCGTATGTGCTGCGTACGTGCGCGCATTGAGAGTAGGCTTTCCTACGATGTTCGGTAGCGAGGTAAGCGTCCCTATACGGAGATTTTTTTTCAAACTTTTACTGCTTCGCGGGTCATGGTGTGCTGAGTGATAGAGACGTTGCGCGCTTAGTAGTCGATGCCAAAGCGGCCAGCGGCGACACCTGGGGCTCCATAGGAGCCGCGATATAAAGCGTGAGCATTGGGGAGCGGTGACGTTTCAGATTTTGAAGTAGTGTCGAGACACACTACTACCACTAATTTGTCGTATTATGTGTTAGTTGCTGAGTGGCAAAATGAAGCGAAGGTACGACTTCTGGCAAAACGTGAACGAGGCATCGGAGCTTTGATGACGCTACAACGGGAATTGAAACAACTGTGTCTGTACATACGAACAAACTGGATAGAATAGCTTGACAAGTGGGATTCTCCTGAGGGCTAAGGTGGAAATCAGTTTAATTGTATTTCTGTCGAATTTAAAGCGAGAAAGACTCTAGTTTTAGAGAAGCCAGGCTTTTTTTATCAAACAAATTTGCATTGACAGAAAGTGGAAAACAGAACCATATCGTCGCCTTGTTATAGACGATTGTGCACTCAGTCAACTTTGGTGCATCGTAAACGGGAGGCGTATTTCGCAAATCTTCCTAAAACCATTCCTTTGAATGCGCGACTACATTACAGTGCATTTTAGGCACATACATTTCATTTTCTTTTACTAGTCTGCTTCGCTTTATCATGAGCCTGCAACGCTGTCTAAGGTGTTCTAGTCTATTTAGAAGAGCTTGAGTTTTAAACAGATCTTTCACTTTCTGGCAAGCGACAATATTGAGCGCGCTTCAAGTATGTGCGGCGTTTATTACTTTACTAGTCATTATTTCGATTTATTCAGCCTGTAAAGTGTGAAAAGATGTTCTCAACCTGTTCAAAAAAGCATTTCTTTAACATTTTTATCACATAGACGTCAGAAAAATATAACCATACCCCAGAAAAGTTTAACCCGCGTGAAATGAACACTTTCTCCGGCTGAATACAGCGCGTCCACTAGTCGTTGGCCATGCTATATGTGCTGAAAGGGCTTGTAAATAGTGTTGCCCGCTTTAAGTTGCCTTGGATTCGAAGGATTATGTCCGACTTCAAGACTTCTGTACTGCTAAATGGTCTCAAGAAGAAACCACATCACCAGTGCAATCTTAGTTCCAGCTGTAAAGTGAAAATATATGAAATTTCTTCCGGCCGGCCGACTATGACCCTCCATACGGGGCCCACAGCTTCACACGTTGGTGCAGTGGTCACACATATGTTCGAGTTACCACATGCGTTCGAACTTTTACGCGAATCGGCATGAAGATAGCATTCTACCCGCTGCCAGCTGACGACTGCCCGGTCCGAAACTATACGAATGTCAGCAGTTTTAGAACAAAACAATACTATCTTATCTGAGAAGCGTTTCGTGCCACCAAATTTATGCAAGGTTTAAGTCTAAAGGCCCGCACCATACCTGTTTCCGCCCACCAGCCCTGATAACATTTATTTATTTATTTATTTATTTATTTATTTATTTATTTATTTATTTATTTATTTATTTATTTATTTATTTCAGGTTCCTTCACGGCCCTTGGAGGGCATTAGAGAAGGCAGTGAGCGGTTACAAATTCGTACAGAATATATTCCATTCTTCAAAGAAAGATATTATGTTACATTACAACGAAAAATTAACAGAAATAAAATAGAGGCGCCGACCACTTCAGCACACATCCCTACGAGTTCAGTGATTACCGCTGAAAGTATTCTCTTTTAGTCGGAATGAGTACCCGACATATTTGCGTTACACACATTATTGTGACTGTGAGAGCAGCGGTTGCGCTACGGTTACAGCCCTGAGTAAAGAGGCTGCAAAAATGTATACCTATTTTCAATAGCCATTGTGGGAAACGTACTGAACGGCGTACGAGTTCCAGAGAATATCAGCGTCGTGTTTCTGCAATGGCCAGATTTATTTTATTTTCTTTAAACGGCATGTAAGGTGGGGCGGGCTTCCCACAGGCGGCCTTGACAAGCCCGGTAGCCAGCCATCGTGTACTGCTCTGCCACCTTGCATGTTCTATAATGTCAGTGCCACTTTAATAAGGCACAAAACAGCGCTTTGACTCTGTGCAGCTGAGACCCCAACGTAATGGGCTTTCGTATCCTAGGACTAATATTACGTTAAGCGCTATCAACAAGTTATGCTGCTCAAAGGAAAAAGGTAATGACGTCTACATCCAGGTTGATCGAAGTGTGGCGAATGTTAAGGTTAAACACGCCCTTTTTCGAAGTCGGACTGTTTTGTTAAATAGCTGCCCAAGATAGTACACCACACAAACTTGTCTTGTCACGTCTGACGAGCGTGTTAATTTATAAGCAATTTATTCTCATTCGCGAGCATTGCGCGAGAACTGGCTGTCTAGTCATTCATGTTGCATTCTTAACGAGCAAAAGCAACGTTTATGGTTGCCTGTCGAAAAAAAAGCGTTCCATTGTGTAGTACTGTACATAGTTTGTTTCTGTGCTTATTTTTGTGAATATCGGGAAAAAAATAAAAAAGCTGTTCCTGCCATTCTTCTCTGCTCTTGAAAATGTATATAGTAGCACCATTCAGTGCTGGAATGCACCGGTCTGCGCTCTGTATCATTAAATGTATAGAGTGGGATTCGAAATATATTTTCATGTTTTCCCAAAAAACCACCCACTCATCAAAAGAGCAGGCGAAAGGCCTGGGAACAATCAAGTTCCGGAAAATAAAATTGATTAGATTTTACCTGAAAATTAAACTACAGAAAATAAATATACAGAAAAAAGGTTCTTTTTTGTTTATAATGCCTGACTATCGAGAATCGTCAACAACAACAGATCGCTTCGTTCATCAAGAAGAAAAGATTGTTCTAAATCAATATCCAGATAGGCTGACAGAAGAAAAAAAATTTTGTTTTTTCTTTCAGCTTTCCTAAAGCAGAAGTAATAGTTTTCACCGGTAACCATCGTGCCCAGACAGGCAGTCTTTTTACCGGTGCAGAAAACGCGCCTGTTTTCAATTTGATGGTGGTGATGATGATAGTGAATTTTTATGGCACACGGGCATCTGCGGCCAAAGAGCGCCAATGCGCAAGGTATTTTCGCTCACTCAAGGTGGGGTCGAAGACCCATTTCCCAAGCGTTTCACCCTGAATAAGCCGAGTACCAGGCCAGGAGTGCTCATTGTATCACCAGTGGGTACCCGGCGGCACTGGGAATCAAACCCCACACCTTCAATTTATCTGCCGCGAACGACAGCACTGGCCAGTGAGAAACACTTGCAGAGTCGAGGTAAGTATGCAGCAGCCATTGCATGCCTGCTCGTTGAGCTTGAATGCTTCGTCGTCAGCAAGTATGAATCAACTGCATAAGCCTAGTTCAAGAAAAAAAAATAAACAGATAGAGGATGAAAACATCAACTGAATTTTATTTTCGCACAAAAACACGCAGCAGTCGTTTCTAATAACGCGTACAGCTCACTCACCCTCACCACAGTACTGTCCCAAGCGCACAAACACACAGCTGTGCACCACAGCCTCGCGATGCTGTCGCGACGCGTGGGGCCTTTCCATTCGCCACCATTATATACAAAGCAGCGCGGCAAATTGGGACAAAATGATCGCAAGGTTCCGACAAGGCGGACGTCGAAAAGCAGTGTAAACGGCCCTAGGCACTGGCAGCGAAAATAACGCACCCACCGTGACCACAGGCGTGGCGGAACTGTACTCCAAAACTCTTCACTCACCACGGTAGAACGACAGTTCAAACAACTTCTCCCTTGCCGCCGTTCTTTTCTTCTCTCCATTTACAGTAAGCCCCACTTCAAAACCGTGCTTAAACGATGTAGCAGGTTCATGAAGACAGCTCATGGGGTATTTTATTGGTGTTGTTTTTAGGCTATAACTCGCTACGCAGGAAAGACGGCTGCTTTTCGCCTAACCAATATTCCTGTATTGAATGCGGCGACGTTGCATCACTTGTTAGCCTCGAGGAAGAGACAGGAGGACCGAATAGCGCAACAGCTGGGAGGCTAACCAGGCGCAATGCACAGTTGGCTACTCAACAAAAGGGAAGAGTGGTGCAGCGAGTGAAAGATAAGGCTGAGAGAAGAAATGTTTCGCCTGTCGTAGTGCCGGTCGTTACTGTGGTCAGGGGTGTAATAATATGACCAATAAAAACAGAAAAGCTCCTACGATGCAGGCAGGCCGTTCAAGACTGGGGCTTTCAAATATAAAAGCAGCGCTTTGGTGGCGGCGAACAAGGACGAAACAGCAATGCATCTCAACTAAACTCGTTTCGCATGTTGTATTAAAAAACCTCTCAAGCTTTTGTCAGCGGCTCACAGATAAGACCGCTCCTCAGCTTTGCGAAGATGTTCTGGCGGAGGTAACCCCGGAAATTTGCTGTGTAAATATAAAGATATTTATGATTTAATCGTGTGAAGGTGAATTTTTGAGAGTCGCTGCGAAGAGCGGTAAGTGGCGCTTCGCCAACAACCTAGGCTGCCCGCAACGGCCAAGTTTTTACACGAGGAGCGACTTGCGCGTTCCTTCCGGTCAGAGCTTCCGCATATTGCACCGTGCCCGACACGTGGTGCCGCTATAGCGGAAGAGCCTGCGCCGCACTTAAAAAGGCGCTTGTAGATGCACACATGCGCTAAGTCAAGGCCGACGCAAAATGCTTCTGAGGGTTACTTTACGATCATTTACGATCCGCGTACCCATTCCTAAAAGGAGATAATTCGGCACGCGCTCGTGTATGTGGCGTCGAACGGCCGAGATGGCGCTACGTACAGCCCACGTTGTGCGCTAGCACAGGACACGAATCTTTCCGCGCGTACAAGAGTGCACACGCTTAATGCCACACGTGTCACGCGAGCATAGCCCGGCCATGCAAGTACTTGAGACCGCGAGAGAAAAGCGCACGGATTAGAGCGCGCGAGAGACAAGAGGAACCGTAGGGGAGCGACTGGGACGCCGCCTGTATGCTTGGAGGGCGACCACGAAGGGCGCCTTTCAGAACACCTGCACCGAGTGGTTCTTGAAGTCGCACACGACCACCTCGTTCTGGGGCGTAACTGCGATGCCCGAGATCCAGCTGAACTGTCCGCTGCTGGAGCCCTTGTTGCCGAAGGTGCGCACGTGACGGCCGTCCGGGCGGCAGATCTGTACGCGGCCGTTGCCGCTGTCGCCGACTAGGATGAAGCCCCGGGCGTCCACGGCCACGCACTCGGGGTGCATGAAGTGGCCCTTGAGCGCGCCCTTCTGGCCGAACGTGGTGAGGTGCTCGCCGGCGCTGGAGAACACGTGCACCCGGTGGCTTCCGAAGTCGCACACCACCACACGCTGCCCGTCGGCGCTCACTGCCACGCCCGTCGGCTCCTGGAACATGCTGCGCGAACGGTTGAACGCGTTCTCCGGCTGAGCGTGCGTGCCGATCTCGCGCAGGAAGATGCCGTCGTGGTCCAGGACCTGCGCAGTTCAGGAGCATTCAGAGTCACCGCTGGATGTAGAGACAATCTGAATTCGTGACATCCCTGCGACATCACTCGTGTTATGGCAAGGGTGTTGCGAGGTCCTCAGTACACGAGTGAGGTTTTACTTGGTCTGCAGAGCTGTTATTCTCTTATTCTTAACATTTCTTTTCTTGGCTTATTCACTCATAACGCTCAGTACACGAGTGAGGTTTTAGTTGGTCCGCAAAGCTGTTTTCTCTTATTCATATTTCTTTTCTAGGCTTATTTAATCACAACTATGGCGTCCGACATTCAGTAAAGCACTTATGAGAGGCGAACTTGCGAAGGCCCAGTTTCACTATCAGAAGTTTCAGAGGGTGTCGGATCAGCAGTAGCATGCTTCAGTTCTCTCCAAGTAAGAAATGCTCGGATATGAAGCACTGCAGCCAGCGTGAGATAGGGGATTCGTCGCCAGCCAATACAACACTCGCAACCACGTACACATGCAACTCTAAGTGATCGAACCAGAATATGCTCTCAGCAAGTCCAGCACCATTTGACGTCGTCTTAAAGTAACCACCAATCACCGCAACTGCTCATGTTTTGTAACAGCGACACCTTGGAGCGAGCTGTGACCGGTCTACTCGGCTGGAAAGTGTCTTCTTTCGTTGCATTCATCGCAGATGCGAAGTTGCATTACAAGCAGTGACCCGTCAGAAAACAAACACATCCGCTCCCGGATTGTAATTAGGGCTTGCACTTTCACAATGTGTAGAATCCAGTAAAATTTAGTTATTAGCCAACTTACATAGGCATTTAACCGAAATACTACTGAAAAGAAATAGCTAGTTATTTAACTGAAAATGACGCGTACATTACTACCCAAAAAAAAAAAATCTGCATTGTAGACTAGCTTACGTACAGTCATCTGTCACGAGCTGCAAGCATCCCTAAATTATAACAAGCAGGTGTCTTCATCCGGTCCTTTCGGAACGTTATTAGGAATTAATTTAAGATCAGCAGCCATGCTCTGTTTCGTGTGAAACAAGAATCAAGGTACACATTCATCTCATGTGTAACTGAAATGCTCCTCCCATATTGCAATGCCTGCAGTTTGCACTTTAAGATTTCAGCACCATATCTGGAGCGCAAAATGTTCTCTGCTTGGAAAAACATCTTGTATTTAGGAACACAATGCGCCATAATTGTTGAGTTAAGGCAATTCAGGCGCTGTCATGCTAGTTCGCGCCAAGTGTGACGAGTTCTGCATTAGTACACAGTGCTTCTGTAATTTAAGAGAATGTATACTGATGCAAAGTACAGATGCAATCGCATGTGCATCTTGGTTGAGAAAATCAACCTGCGCTTCTACAGCATCTGAATTGGTTGCTGAGTTGCTTTAAACCATTCACTGTGCGTAATGCAACAGTCGTTAAATGCGCCTCCAGGTTCTGTGCGAAAGAGGTATAGTATAAAAAGTTAAGGAGAACAAGGGCGGAGGGTTGGTAGGGAGGTTATTTCGCAACTCAATGCGAAGGGGATAAAGGGAGTCAAGATCAGTTAAATAACGGCACGTAGGTGAACCTCCATTTGTTTGGGTGAGATACAGGCTTCAAAACCATGATTCAAAAACTCATTCATACTCCAGCGCGAAAGTTCAACAGATGTTTACAACTCGAGCCTTAAGAGGCCAAGAAAAACCCCTCACGTTTCTTACTCGCACTTCCGGTAACTTGTGAGAGGATAACTGTTTAACACACCAAACTGCCCCTGTGGAGCAATTAGTTTAGCTCCTGTGGCAGGGGTTCCTCACCGCAGGCTCACCTGAATCCTGTGGTTGCACGTGTCGCACACGTAAATGCGCCCGGCATTGTCCACGCATATGGACTCTGGGCTGCGGAAGTGGCCCGCCGAGCGGCCCTTCATGCCGATCTGGCGGCGGAAGTTGCCGTCCCTGTCGAACACGTGGATGCAGTGCTTCCACTTGTCCGTGATGAGGATCTCCTGGTCGATCTGCGACAGCGCAATGCCGAAGGGGCACAGAAACTCGCCTTCCTGTTGGCCGCGGCTGCCGAAAGAGCGCAGGAACTTGCCCGTCGTGGAATCGAAGGTGAACACCTTGTGGTTGTCCATGGACACGACGAAGATCTCCGACGACCACGGGGACACGGCCACGCCCGACGGCCGCTGCATCAGGCCGTTGCCGAGCCTCATGCGAGCCAGGAACGACTTGGACCGGTACAGGCGAGACTGGGCGTCCGCGGCTAGCCTCTGCAGTTCCGCCTTGCTTTGGTTCGATGTGTCGGTCGCTGGTGGACTGGGATTGGGAGCGCTCGCTGGCGACGAAGCCGGGCTGATGGTTTCCTGGCTAGCACTTGGCGAACCTGGAGGCTCGGCTTCATCCTCGAGGACGGCGTCCGTCCGGCACTCGACCGTGACAGCGAAGGCCTCCGGATCGAAGTCCACTAGCGTGTTGCCCACCGTGGTGACCTCGGAGAGCGCGTCACCAGCGTCGCGATGCAGCTTCATGAAGACCCGAATCTGGTAGCGGCATTGGAATAAACACTTGTGAGATACGGCAGATGAACAATAATAAGCTTTTTAGCATTGAGGTGCTTCAGTGTCCAGTCCTTTCACTTTCTGCGAGCCTGAAACAGTGCTCATTTCCTATGTGGCTCACCTTTCGTGTCAATAAAGAAATTGAAGGACGCTTAAGAGTCACCTTTAAGATGGAACACGACAGTGTGTTGCAGCGCTGCAAGGGAGTCCACGGAACGCCATCGCCCGTTCGGCGCAACGCCTTGCCCGTTGGAAACACCTTTGAACGCATTTTTCATTTCTTCAATTGTTTAAATGAGATAACTGATCAATTACACACTCTAAATTATCTTAATTACCATCATCAAGCATTGTTTTTTTTTTTCATTCTGAGCATTTTGACACCTTTTAACCTTCCTTTTTCTATTTTTGTAATTTTTTGCAATTATTTAATTAATCACTTACAATAATTTCATTAACTCGTCATCACCTATCACAAACCAATCAAACATCAATCACTAGAACCTCAAATTACCATGATACGATTTCGTTTAAGCCACCCCCGATTATTTCCGACACGCGGTGCATACTACAACTACGCCGGTAGCTTTTCGACCGAACAAGCTGTATACGTTGTCGCGTAAAAAACACGTCAGAGAGCAGAACCGGCCGCACTCCCCCCCTAATCAAGGTGTACCTCCAATACCGCAATCATCCTACTTCCCACAAAAACCTAACCGTAAGTGTTAAGCTTTGAGTGTCTGAGCAGCCCGTAAGGTCTCACAAAGCTGTCCGATATGCCTCTTACGAAATTTAGCTAGGTTCGCCGGTTTCTTGCACGCGATTTATTGCGCAGTGCAGCCCATCCAGTACGCAATACACGTATAATATTTCAAGATTAACTTAAACATCAGAATAACGCCAAACACCACAATAAAGCCAAGTTGTGCTGTCCATAGAAACCGACATAGTACAGCTCGCAGGTCACTGGGAAAAATCAAGGTAATCATTACTCCTCTGTTTACCACTCATTTATGAGTGCTTTGAAGGAACAGTTCAATGTGTGCGCAAATGCATTAGGGCAGAGAAAGCGAAAGTCAGATCGGCACAAAAATGGGACTAGATTAGGAAGTCAAGCGCACAGCTGAAGGGAAATGGCATTGTCCGATTACAGCATAGGGTTCGAGCTCGCAACGCAAACTATTACAATGCACTTGTTAGGACTATCAGAGTAACTTAACGTTTTTTTCATAAAAACAGTAATTTTGCAAAACTGTTCATTGGCCTTTGCGTCCAAACCACTTGTTTAGCCAGAATAAGTCCCATTTAAGACTCACAAAACATACCCTCCGGTTTCAAGCTGCTCCTCAATGCGTGCAGTTTCCGGAATGCTCACCACATTTCTTTTTCTGCGAGCCATGCAATGTTTTCTAAAGCACTTACGAAAAGTAAGACATGGCAATAGACTACCGCGACATGTCCCATTGTTCTGTAGGTAAGTACAGCACGTTCCGCATTCCTGAACTCGCTTCTTTCTTCTCCCAGTTATTTTCTATTCAGCCTTTCTTGTTTCGTTAGCTTATTTATGAAGAAGCGAAGATCAAAAACTACAAAAGCAAGAAAATGAGGTCGCTCTCACCGTCCTAGTCATTTGCCGGCACTCGGCAGGAAACGTTCGCATTGCACAGCACAGTGCACTGTGACCTGGAACGCAACCGCTAACGCAACTGGAAGTCATTCGAGCCGTATCACGACAGCCGGCGTAGTACGTCCGGCAACTTCTCCCACATAACAGGACGGCACTAACTTTCCCGAGTATACGCTGAGGCAATGGTAAGCTTTGAGACATGCATTCTTCGGAAATAGCACGCTGGTTAAAATAGGAACGTTGTCTCGATGTCTAAAGGTGTACATTTATTGTACATTAAAGCCGGAGCACAGATTATTCTTACTTTTAGCCTCTTCCCAAATGACGAGTTCCGCAAGTGGTAACTTTTTTACTAAACTGTTGAACAACAGCGCCTCATTGGAAAGGAGGTTTGGTTGTATGGTCTGTAAACACAGTGCTAATTAGTGCGAAATAATGTGGCCACATCAGAAAAGTGCGGGTAGCACACACTTGAGCCGACTACCCCTCATGAATGGGGATCACTGTTCTCACTACGTAAGGTGTTCATTCCTAGAGCGCGTGCAAAATCGTGCCGCACGCTTCATTTCTCGCAACTATTGCCGGCATTCCAGTATAGCTAACATTAAGGCTTTGTTATCCCTTCCATCTTTAGAATCTCGCTGAACAATGGCACTTATCTGCCTCTTCCATAAAATTGTTTACAGCCATCATTCCTTAACACTACCTCTTACAAAACCGGCCCGCACATCTCACCGATTGCATAATCACCTCCGTTTTAAACGCCTTTCGGGAAGGACCACTGCATTCAACTCATCAGCCCCGCCCCGTGCAACATTTGTTGGAATAGTCTTCCTGACAACATTGTTCGCATCTCAGATTATGTTATTTTCAAAAAAAAAAAAAATAAGCAGCATTTTGTTCTGAAGTGTGTTTTTTCTGAAGTGTGTTCTGTAGTGTGTTTTTCAATTTAGTTCTATTTTCTGGTTGGTTACTTGCTATTGTATAACGATGTTAAAATAACCATCTTCTACTTGCTTCTTTTTCGGAACCTAGTTATGTAACCCCCCTCACATAATACTCCAGTCGGAGCCCGTGAGGTATTTGAATAAATAAATAAATAAATAAATATTTGATGTGGTAGCTTTTCGGCGGACCACGATAAGAAGTTCACCTTTTCGTTGGGGTCCTGTGCGTGGTCGAAGCCCTTTGATGCGAACAGGCGGGCTCCGGTGGCCGCAGTGCGCACCTTCTGCACCACCTCGCTGAGCCCCGTCTCCTCGGATGCCTTGGCGGCCTCCAGCCGATGCAGCAGCTGCGCTTCCAGGTCCCGGATCTTGCGGACGCGCTTCTCGGCTTCCTCGCGAAGCGTGGCCTGGACTTCGCTCTGGCTAGACTGCACGTGCGGCGGCATTGAGGCACACGGAACATGCACAGCGCTTCTCTCTCCCACTGTGTCCCTGATTCAGCCGAACTTAAGGTCGAAGCGAAGCTTCGATCCGTTGGACTTGTACTGTTTTTTTTTTCTCAACGTATATATGACTGCTTCACTGCCCTGATGAAACACATGGCACAAGGTCAAACGAATAACTTTTTCCTAGTTCATCTACTCCCTGGTTAAAAGCACCCTTGTAAAACTGGTCTATAGACAGTCTATAGACTCCACTGCCTTCTTATAGATATTTCCCTTCGTCTATTCACAGTCAATAAACTCTCTACAGAAGAAAGTCTACGGCATTAAATCTATAGATAGACTACAGACTCTCTATTGGATTTGTATTGCATATAGAATATTCTCTAGGATTTGCCTACAGACTGTCTATAAACCTTATAAACAAAAGTCTATGGACAGTCTATAGACAGTCTATAGACTGTCCAAGGAAATTTTTGTCAGGGCAGTGCCATCACCATTAATTTGTTTCAGATTATACGATGCTTATTGTATTTTCATTGTGCTTTAGTGTGCATAAGAGACGCTACTACTCGCCAAAAACAGCAGCCCGAAGGAAGCACCTTGATTCAACGTTTACGCAAGAATATCGATCTCGCTCCAAGATGCCAAGGAAACCGCTTCCGATATTTATAGCAAGCGTTTTGCTAGCTTTCAAACAGGCACAGCAAGGAAAAACAAGAAAGCAAACTAGCCGCGCAAATTCCTTTTTGGAAATGACTTCACGCTTGGCTTAAATGGCGTGGTCGTTGATGACACCTAGCATAAACTCCAGCAGTTGCGGCAGAGCCGGCCATTCGTCTCCCCTTACTAACTGTTCGTAACTGTTCACGGCTCGAAAAGCAGGCACGATGGGCACTGCGCCCAGGAAACGAGTCGTTTTCCCCTCTGGCACTAGTTTCACTCCGTGCAAGACCGTTATTCTCGACCAGTGACGGCGAACACGCATGCAGCACAACCCCGCCGGACGTGGAAAGGAGCCAGACCTCAAACTTCTTGTATCGCTGGGTTATCTTGTCGACGGTGGCATCCAGCTGGTCGGCGATGTGCCCCAGCTGCTTGGCCAGCTCCTCCACGTGTCTCGCCATGCACAGTGAGCAGTAGGTGAGCTTGCAGTGCTCGCAGAAGACGCTGCTGCCGCTGACCGTCTGGCAACCGCAGCACTGGAGCAGTTCGTCCATCGAGGCGTAGTCCGACTCCAGAAGGTCCAGGATGTTCTGCAGGTGGATGCTGGACGGGAACCCCGAGATGCCTTCCTTGGGCAGGGGCACTTCGGCGCGGCACTTGGCGCAGCGCAGACGGCTCGCGTCGGCCGACATCACGCTGTTCTGCAGACAGAGGAAGCAGAAGGCGTGCTGGCAAGGAAGCATCTTGGGCCGGTGTAGGCGGTCGAGGCAGATGGGGCACTGCACCATTTCCTTGAGGCTTTCCGTGCCCTTGGAACTCAGTATCGTGATGGACGCCTGTCGTTGAGCTTCAGTGCCACCGTTACCGTTCACTTGAGGAGAAGCGGAACCGTTTGGTTCAACGGCAGACTCAGTTCCCGCACTGTATCCGTTGACGCTACCGTTGATCGTTGGCGTTGAAGGGTGGAAACCGTTCTGCGGTGAGGAAGAGTGTACGCTCGCTGGAGCGACTGCGGCCTGTGGGCAGATGGGTATGGACTCCGTGGAAGTCGATGAGGAAGTCCCGTTGGAGGAGGAGTGCCGAGAGGCCGGATAGCTGACGGTCGTCGACGTCGTGGACGAAATGGAACTTGCCGGCCCTCCGCCCGACGTGGACGGAGTGTTGAAGTGGCTTCGGTAGTCTGACACGGAAGCCCCCGCGGGACTGCAGGAAGGGGTTGCAGGAGCCGTCCTCACCTCCATCTTACTGGGATAGTGAACCAGCTTCGGCTGCGGGATCCTGCGGCAGGCGGACAAACGGGAGGATATGTCAGTCTGGTACGGGCAGCTGATCCGGCTAATGCGCAGCGTGTATTAGACACTGAATTAGAGAATACAATGACACAGGAAATTAACAAGTACCTAAAGGAAATGCAAATACTTGCTACAATGCTGTTTCTTGTGTTTATTTTGGCTTTTTTTTTAACTTCAGGTGCAATTAAACGGAAACAGGAACGTGGTGGCGTTAATTAACCTCTCGTGTTAGATACCACTGTGCTCACTAAAATATTTAGCGCCCATAAATGGTTGCCCAAAATTCAGTACACCGGAAGCTGTTTTTTACAACTACACGACGCCACAGAATATACAACATGAAATGGAAGAATGAGGTTTATGAGGTTTAACGTCCCAAAGCGGCTAAGGCTATGAGAGACGCCGTAGTGGAGGGCTCCGGAAATTTCGACCACCTGGGGATCTTTAACGTGCACTGACATCGCACAGTACCCGGGCCTCTAGAATTTCTCCTCCAAAGAAATTCAACCGCCGCGGCCGGGATCGAACCCGCGTCTTTCGGGTCAGCAGCCGAGCACCATAACCACTGAGCCACCACGGCTGTCATTAAGACTGTCAACATTATATGCAGGTATCAGGACACGCACAAATATATCATGCGCAATAACTTTTCACACAAGTAGTCTTTTACTACGGAGTGATAAAATGTTTGCGGGCCGAACTAATACGCACTCCCTAACTACAATAAAACATCACCTTATATTTCGTACATAGGCAAAAACGCCGCTAGAGGCGTTGACTTTTTTTGGATATAATTGAATCAGGGACTTTCTTGAAGTAAGCGGCATCAGCGGAGTCTATCTCAGTCCGCCACTTCCTTTGCACAAGAATATGCTGCTGAGATGGGCGATATCGAAAGGTACACACCCTGTGAAAAGTGTTCGAGCCAAATGATTTCCGTTCCAACCGCATAGTCGAACACTCCCCGCCTCCCTACAAACCAAACGGTCTTGAAGGGGGAAAACGAGAATTTCCCTCACCCTGCAGGTACCTAGAGCTTATGGGCCTGAGGAGTTTTAACAGTCCGTATATTCGGGGCTTTCGTGCTCTTGTTTGATCATGTGGTATACATGTACCCGGACCTAAGATCGGGCGTACCCAGATTTCGATGTTGAATTGTAACGCAAAGAAACCCGACGGACGGACAGCGCTTTTTAGTTTGTCCGTGTCTTACTTTCTGTCCGTCGTGTTTCCTTTGAGCCACAATTTACAGTGCACATTAACCAACTTGTCCAAGGTTCGATATTGATTTGTCTTCAGAAGTAGGGTGCAAGGGAAGAGTGAACAGTATAGGACTACCACTGTCGCTTGTACATCCCGCAGGAGGAAAAAATGTCAGGGAGACTTGTATTATACGCGCAAGCCGTGCGAACTGGGAGGAACCAAAGGGGTTCAGCTGCTCTAGTAGAACGTGTAAAGCCCACATGTAGAATATATTGTGACGAAGACGACGAAGCTGGCATTGGCGCGGGACGGAGCGCTCGCGCTAGTCCAGCGGCCATTAAATCATCTCTTGTGCATGGTTCATCGCGCCTCATTCTTCGGCTGGCCGCCACGTAACAATATGAATGCCCCCAGTTCAATAATCATGCGGTGTACTCGGTGCATATCTACATTTCGAGGCAAAAAATCCTTAATTCAAATTAAGACGAAGAGATGCTGCCACAACAATGGTCCCCACGGACGGAATGTGTTTTGGCGCAGCTGCCAAACAAGAGTGCCACGGGGGGACAATGAAGCCGCACGGAAAGCCCTCGACAAAGTTGGCACCGCAAACCGCTCGTCACAGCCGCACCCGGACGCGCACGAGTGCACGCATTACGCTCCTTCTTCAGTTCTCGCTTCCTCGAGGTACCCCGGCGATTACCCCTACCGCACTCGTCACACCACTTTCCCCGCTGCGGACGTCCAGTCGCAAATGCGCCGAAATAACGCGTTTCTTTTCGTCTCTCCTCCCAGTTTACCTCGTTGTGCGTGGTTCCGACACGGAAATCTCACGGTACCCATGGAAGAGTCATCATGTATGCTTCGTTCGATCACCGAAAATAACACGTTCGGTTCCGCAGCCTCCCGCAGCTGGCACGAGCCAGAATGCGCAACACAAGCACCGCCTGCCTTTCCTCGCAGGATCCATCATTGCGGTTGGTCTCTTCCACGCCCCAAGATTCTCCGTGCGGCTTCATGCGGATCTCCAGCGATGCCTTCGCGTCTCTACGTCGCCGTTCTAGGAGGTACCAAGCCGAAAATGTTATGCAATAAAGATGAAGAAAGCTGAACGACAGGAAAGCTGCGAAGCGTCAGCAGCTGTTCACAGCACCTGTGACTGGCTTAGCAGTGGTAACAATACAGCAAGCACTGCTACTAGTCGTCGTTGTTTTTCCCCCAAGGAATGCAAAGAAACAACGTCTCGCGCTGCCGGCAAATGACAGCGCATAGGCGCGCCTTGTTAATGCTCATTTTCGACCCTGAACTCTCTCATCCAGTAGCCGTCCGCTGGCCTGTATTTATAGCCGTGGCTTCGATGCCCAACGCTCACCGCTAGTCAATTAGCCTACGGAGACCGAACAAATATCGCTAAAGGAAAGTATTTGGCGCTGGCCGCAGGTAGGACTGGTCGGCACTTTCTGAGGTTCGCCGCCGTGCTCCTATAGGTAGCTGTTGGGAAGAATATTACATGACCTCGATCGTGCCCCGCCATAGAGTTATTGCTTCATCTTTTTCGCTCGTTATTTCATTTGCTTCATCGGCTACGCCAAGCTTGCCTCAACTAGAGAAGGAAAACCAGCGCAGAAACACGGGACGAGAAAGAGCACGACGCCACATCGCGCTGACTAACAACTCGTTTTTATTCCGCCAGAAGCGAAATATACACCTGGAAAAGCAACAAAGCCTAGCTACGTAAAAAGGCTCAACAACCCTTTCATGGCTTGGATGATTTGCGGTTGTCTCTGTCTTTCCATTTATGTCAGCGTGTTTGGCACAATGGGAAGAAAAATATACTTGCCAGAGTTAAGGAACCAATCAGAAGCTTCACATTCCGCGTAAAATTCCGTATTTAGATAGCAGCTACGTAAAAGGCCGCCGCTCTGTTTGTCAAACAGGTGTCCGCGGACACTTTCGAGGCCCTCTGAAACTCAGCCTATTCAATGACGTCTCCTATACGCTTTCGTGCTGGATGAAGGCATCTAATGGAGTTTCATGCGCTTATTCAAGTCCGAGATATGAGATGGATAACGCCTATTCATGGGCTTGTATTTCCATAGCACTCCATTAAGCACATAATTTCAATCTAGTTGCCCAAAGCATAGATTAGTGGAATAAACTGGCACGGCACTACTTTGTTTCCGGTTGTTTTCACACCCATTAAACAGGCTTAAAGGTGAAATTAGCCGTCCTGGCTATTCATTCTTTATCATAACACTTCTATCGATACTCTCATGGGCATGTCGGCAGCTTTCTTCCATAGAAGACATAGGCACGTATTTGACCGAGATGGACTGCTCCTGTAAAGCAAGATCACGTGTTGTTCCTCTCAAAAACCGACAACGTTTCGCGTTGCACAAAACGGACACTGGCACTGAATTGGAACTGCTAACTGGACAAGTAATGCAACGATAGGATAAGTAAAGCACGTGTCAAATAAAGGACCCTACTGTTATAAGTCACAACAAGACGCCTGAGTTCAGGCAGTAGCAAAGCCTTCGATTCTGCTTTTTCATATCACGCATATAGGCGCCTTATATTTTCCTCAAGGCGCCCGAACTGCGCTCGGAAGACGTCCCACGTTCGCACGTATCCGGACGAACCCGCGCCGCCTATTTAATATTCGTAGCTGCTATCTGGCCAAAGTATGTGCTTAGAAAGGGCACTGACATCCTGGAATGGAACAGTTTGTTCACCTGTGAGCTCGATGTTGTAATTTCCAAGCTATAGTCGGATACAACTTAAGAAGGCAGCGACTTTTCCCCGTCAAAGGACCCCCCTCCCAGCCAGTGGC
>NC_143016.1:108498651-108551151 GCF_055824585.1 Amblyomma mixtum
TGCCCTGCGGCGTTAAAAGTAGGTACCTTTCATCCAGAACGGTAAACTGCAGCGCCGACGGCTATTGGCGGTGTCGTAACTTCAACCAGCCGCACCCACCAGGCACGTGGACGCGTACTCGCAAGATGAGCGGGCTTAGCCCGCGCAGCCCCAGCCCTCGTCGCACACCCTTTGTCAAGACGAGCGAAGTGTTTGCGCCTGTTTGACGGGGCGTTGGCGTGTAGAGTTGCGACCGCGCAGCCGGAAGGCAAATAGCAGAGCGATGGCGCGTGCTTCGTGGTGCCCGACTGTTTGCCGCGGCCCGGCAGCAGTTTTCGTTGGAGTGCTGACAAGGACCACTTGCGATACCTCGCTCACTTTGCGCTAGCTCCGGTGCGCAAGTGATTTTGTGTTGTGTGTCCGTGCGCGCGCATACACGCATGTCACGCCAGTTGTCCCGACGCGGAAAGAATTAATGCCGAAGCCCGGACGACACCGGAATTCTAATCGCGTGCCCGTTGTCTCCGAAAGCGGAGAAAAATAGCCTTCAGCTGTCGTCGCAAGCGGCTTCCATTTGTTAGGAGGCTTAAACTTCTGTTGTATTCGAGAAAAAATATAATTTGTCTCCAGCGCACAGCGACAAGCTGCCAATGACAACACTCGCTTTCGAAGGTCGAAGTGAAATGAAGTTTACCAAGTTGGCACAGATGCCCAGAAGCCGCTGAGTCCAGTGTTGAAGTCGCCATTTTTCATTAACGGTTTTGCGTGACGTCCCTGACCATCCCACGAATAACAGACACAGTCTCTGCTTATGTTAACACACGTGCTCTTCGTTTACCACAGCATGTCTCATTCGCGCCTACACTTCACTTACTCTCGTGTTTGGTGCCCGTCCGGAGTAAGTTGCTTAGGCGCACCCGTTCAATTTTTACGAACCTCCTATCAGAAGAAGCCATGTTGCCATTTGATCTGTTGTTCCCAGTTATGTTAAAACGGGCGTCACTGCCGGTGCCTCGGAAAGTTGCTCGCCACTACTACATGACCATACTTTCCGCACACGCTGCCCTTACAAAGTCGACAGGAGCGTCGGCATTGGCGTAGCTAGGTACCCAACCAGCTCAGTTCCACAGGCAGCCTCAATTATTGATTACAGAAAATGAGGCTAAAGCTATCCATCCGCGAATGTTGTGGCTGAGAAATCACCTCCCACTATTTTCAGCTGCAATTATTCCTTTTTACAAGGATAACGTGCGCAGCAACAAGACATGAGTAATCCTGCCATGCTAGTTGGTTCCCATGGGATTTAACAATGCTATAAAAGCTGTGGTCATTGCTATTTCGCTGAGGTACCAGCGCCTTGCTTCTTTATATACTACTATATACGAATATTTCGGGAACGCATTCTCTGTATTCTTCGGTTATACCCTATCTGAACGATTGGGCATCCTGGATCGCACTCAGAGCGCGCTCCACGCGTCTCGAACGGCGTTCCGCAAGAAACCAGAAGACACTAGCTTAGACGTGTGCCGGAAAAAATTGAAGAAAACCTTTTCTGGGCACACAGAGACGGCTCACACCTTCCATCTGGTTGACGGCGTGTCGTTCCGGACGTATCAAATGTGTCTTGGCAAAATGATTGAACAAGCCGTTGTTCCGACGAACTTCAGCCCTCATTAGTGATGCAAAACTATCGGGAAATTGACTATCGATAGTATCGACATTACTATCGATAGTTTTGCATCGCTAGCCCTCAGGCCCTCGAGCAGGCGCACTGCAGTGCACCGCTCGCCGGCCATCAGGGTGTCAGGAAAACTACTGCAAGACTACTCGGTGAATTTTACTGGCCGGAGGTATTTGTGGGGTCATGCGATGTGAGGATGAAATTTGTGCGGTCATGCGATGCATGCCAGCGGACTTCGGTTCCGCTACTCAGCGTTTGAAATTTCGATGTCATTTGCAGTCTCTCTTATTAAAATTAAAACAGCTGTGGCCACAGGGGCGGATTTATGAAATGTGGGAAGTAAATCCTGCAAAGGTAAAGCATGTTGACCCTCAACTTTTCAACGAAGAAAGTCCAAGAAATGCAAGCTCTAAACAAGACACCCCCCCCCCCTAAAAAAAATAAAAAAGTGACCTACCCCGTCCTGTCCTCATCTTTCTGTGTCCTGTTTAAACGCTACGTTTGTTCGTTCAGATTACCAATCCGGCCCTGGGGACTTCAGAATGACTGTCAGCAAAACGATATTCCAGCAAAGGTATAGTGGTATACAGGGTGTTTTTTTTTGTAAGGTCCAAAATTTTTAAAGAAAGGTAAATTCTTTTAGATTTATTTTAACCCTGGGGCTATACTGAGGGCTACGGCGGACACCAGGTAAGAGGCAAACTACTTTAATTAGTTCGCTGATTAACTGATTACGTTAATTAACTTTTATAATTTTTATTTTAGGGGATATGTTGTATTAGCAGAATTGGAGATAATCTTCCAAACAGTCCAGCCAAGAAAAAAGATTTTCATGAAAAAAGTTTTTGCGCGCGTAACGAAGCGAGAAAAAGTCTCCCTGGTAGGCAGCTTCACACTGTAACACAGCGTCTGTGAGCGCTCGCTCCGCCCTGCACTTTGTGTCAATGCGTTTTTGTTCCAGCGCGGCATTCCGTGAGGCCGCGGAGCGAAGCGAGATAAGCAGCGATAGCGCAGGCCGCCAGTCCGGGACGCTTGACGCAAAGCGCAGGGCGGAGTGAACTACGTCAGAGGCGCTCCCGCCGCTGCGTTACGGTGTGAAGATGCCTACCAGAGTGACGTTTTCGCGCCTCGTAACGTGCGTGAAAAATTTTTAATTAAATTTGCTTTTTCTTGGTTGGACTGTTTAGAGGACGATCTCCAATTCTGCGAATACAACATATACCCTAAAACAAAAATTAGAAAAGTTAATTAACATATTTAGTTAATCAGCGAACTAATTAAAACAGTTTTCCTCTTGCCTGGCGCCCGCCGTAGCCTCCAGTATAGCCCCAGTGCTAAAATAAATCTAAAGCAGTTTACCTTTTTTAAAAAATTTTGGACCTTCTAAAAAAAAACACCCTGTATATATGTCAACAGCGATGGAAAGCACATTTCCAGAAGCTGTCGATCCTGAGCGATTTCAGCCAGAGTACATATCAATATTCCACCGTAAGTATCACCCTGCCGTTAAACGTGGAGGAGAGCTAAATTGTCATAGAATAAGTTGTCAGGTAAATTAAATAGCAGCGGTAAATTTTCATAGAAGCGGCGTAAAACAGTATTGGGATCGATCCATCGACCGATTAAAAGATTGGCAGCCCGACTTACTCATTTTTGACTGACTGACCGACCGACCAACCGTTTGTTTGATTGATTGATTGATTGATTGATTGATTGAGTTATTTATTGATTGATTGATATTAGTGAACAATACTTTGAAAACCCGGTGATCCTTCCGCTTAATATACTAGGCCATTTCGCTTATTCTACAACTATTTTCACATCAGGAAATGTTGCGAGAAAACGGAAAAGATTGATTTTGTCAGAAATGCCGCTTAAATTGCTAGAATTACTAGTGGTGAAGTTCTCACGCAACAGTAATATAAACAAATTACTAAAGGCAGAGTCTGAATCGCATCTGAACCGCATCATAAGGGCTCAGTGGATTTATTCCAATGATCGGAGCAAGCAAAGAAGCAAACAGAAACGCTCTTGAAAGCAGCCATTTAACCTCGGAAATTCGGCCGATAACAGAAATGTGAATTTATTTTGTTTAAGTCATTACGCGAGTCAGGCGATGACCCAACTGGTGTTCAAAAGCAGCGCTCAGCTCTGAACGAGTCCTCTCGGCACGCATGTCGCTAAGTAAAATACGTCCTCATCATTCGAAGAGCGGTACAAGTCAATTGAAGCGCTTCGTTTTACAACACAACTGAGATAAGGAAGACCTAAAGGAAAAAAATAGACCGGTATGTGAGCCTCAGCTCAGTTGCGAAGTAAAAAAGGAAATGGCTTTACTTTCCGTTCTTGTTCGCTATTTTGACACGGCTACCTGCAGTCTGTTGCAAAATCGCTAGTCGGCATACCATATGCTCCGTGTCATGTCGGCTACAGGTAGCAGCATCACCGCTATGTCTAGGCGCTGCAACAGTCACAGAGAGCGGTGCACAAGGAAGAAAACCGCGTGAGAGCTACTTCAACGGACGATCAGTTCGTCGCTAGCCAGCTCTTTGATTAATCAGCGCAAAAAGACAACGGACCAGAGTTGAAGAAGGACGACGTGTACTGAACAGCTGAGTCCACAGCGCCCTCCTTCTACTCTAGTACCTTGCCTTTCTGCGCTGGATCATCAAAGGTCATTAAAGACCAACTAGCCCAAAAAGCAAGTGACACTAGCAAGTTCTTTGATTAATCAGCGCAAAAAGACAATGAACTAGAGTAGAAGGAGGATTACGTAGACTCAAGAGCTGAGTCCACATCGCCCTCCTTCTATTCTAGTCGCTTGTCTTTCTGTGCTAGTTCATCAAAGATAATGGAAGATCAACTAGCCCCACAGCAAGTGTCACTAGCCAGCTCTTTACCCGTTGTCTCGTTAACCATTTTGATGGCCGCACAATACACAAGTCTGAGCTGCCGTCTGATTGGCATGGATGCGGTCAAATCACAGACATAGAGCGTGCAAACAGGTTCCAAAATCTGCGCCGGAATCTAGAGACATGTGCAGACCGCCGACAATAGGGGCAGTCGCGACAGTCTCATAACCTAAAGGCCTCAACAAAGCAGGCTAATTTTTTTTTTTTTTTTCACGGAGTGCTGAAAACAACTGAGTGCTCCTTGTCCTCATCTTTGCAATTGCAAATGACACCAAAGTGCAGGCCGATGTCAGAGCGCATGTACGATCTTCGGGTAGTCGAAATTGATCCAGAACCCTCCACTAAGGCACCTCTTTATCTCTTCCTTCTTTCAGTCCCTCCTTCATTCCTTCCCTCACGGCACGATTAATGCGGGCACGGAAAATGGGAGAGTTACTGCTCCTTGCTTTTCATCACAGCAAATTGTTATTGTTAGTATTATTTAAAGTTGCAGATAAGAAGCAGTAGAAGAACGTAAATATCTAAAGCTGTTCCACACTCCATCTCCTCTCCACCTTGCTGTTGATTCTTCGCCTCTCTATGTTCGGTACGTACTTCATTAGACGTCAAGGCTGACAGATGCTGAGTAATGTCACGCACCGGTTCTGGCGTGAAAGGCAAGGCTGGCTAAAGGAAAACAAACAAAAGCATACATCAGGAAAAAATTCGCTCAATAAACGGCTCCTGGACCCTCGACCGTTGCGCGGTATTCCGTGAAAGCGAAAGACGATGACCGGACTGAAAACACACAGTCGCTGCCGAAATGGGCCAACACACCACTGACGTGGTTTGTGTGTAAGTGTGTAATGCCAAGAATAGAGCGCCCTTTGGCGTCTTCCTTAGCCAGAAAGCATAAAAACGAGTTTAAAAAGCACTGAAACGCGTGACACCGATCAAAGCGCACCTGCGCACAGCGCACTGAGCGCTGCATTTTGCGTAAGCCAAGCCTCCACGGAAAAACAGAACTCGCCGAACCGCACAGAGAAATCGGGAGCGAAGGCGATGAAAACGGTCGAAAAATGGCGGTCTGGCTTCCGTGACAGCGGCGGCAGCGCCGTAAATGCGTGCACGAGGAGCGTGAAAAGCCGGAATTTGCGTGACCGCGTGCGCGGGAGTCACGCACACGCGAGGCACACCACGAGGAAGAAGGAGCCGTCCGATACGCGCTCTTTGAAGTGCGTGAGCATCGGGAAAACGCAACGTCGGCACAGGTCCAAAAATGCGTGCGAAGGCATGCGCGAGCTTCGCTCTCTGGGCTGCGCAAGCGTGCAAGTGATATATACGAGCTCGGTCCGGCAAAGAAGCTCCTCTTTTTCCGTGTATACTCGCCTCTGGGCATATGCTTATAGGGCATATGCTTATGGGCATATGCTTCCCGCAAGCGAGATACACAAGATAATAACCTACTACTCTTGTCGAGATATAGGTTCAGGGAGTACACTAAACGACCCGACCACCTGCCGGAGGTTTGGGATCGAATCCAAGTTCCGCGGTATTTTACAAAAAATTAAATAACTGTGTTGACATATCTGAAATCGGTGTTGAGATGCTGCTTGATCCCTGCAAACAACACCGCAGAACAGTGAGACTTCGTTCGTCAAGGCGCAACCATCCTGAAAACGCTCTCTAAGGAAAGAGCGGAAATGTCTTTCATCTCCTCAACAGGATCGGGTCGTTGTGGGGTAGTAACATTTTGCATGAGGGTCTCAACCCTCGGCGCTCAGTCTCCAACGGTTGCAGAGCAAGCGACCAGGGTGGTTAGATCCGCGGCGCTGCAGAGGGTCGCTCGATCCGGACAGGCCGTCATTTGAAACTGAACCTGGCAATGTTGAACGGAAGCATGTTATCGAGAGGAAAGCTGCAAGGGTGACATTGTAGGATAGAAAGAAGTCAGCGTGAATTAGAGAAGAATTCGCGTTAATGTCATCGTAGACGAAATTGGGAGGAGAAAATGGACTTTTGCGGGATTGGTATTGCGAAGGACAGACGACCGATTGTTCTTTATGTAAGGTAACAAGGTGGGTTCAAAGGGGAGGATAGCGTAGTTGTTAGCGAGAGAAAGTGAGGTGGGGAACGAGATTAGGTAAATTTGCGAGGTTATAGGTCGAAGTGGTTACCATAACAGAGGGCGAATTAGAGATCAATGTAAGAGGTATCTGTCCTGCAGTGGCCGCAGCTTGACAGATGATGATGGAGTTGATGACCAGTAGTAGGGTTGCCAGCTAGCGGGCAGACGCTACTCCACATATATACAACCGGGTAGGTGCATTAAGCACGACCGGGTCGCTCCATCCACGACTCCTATGTCCAGATTTCAGGCCCTCTAATAAGCGTGGGTGAAGTTCAGTCAAACTTCCCTTTGGGATAGCTGGTACATCTCGAGCTTGTAATATTTGCTTAGCACGAACCCAGACACACCACAACACTACACACACACAAACGCTGACTTCATGAGAGTCGGCGACTGTGTGCGCTTCGTCTTTCCTGTGGCGTGTCCGTGTTCGTGCTAAGTATTACAAGATTTAAACGTGGCTGTTTCTCGGAACCAGGTTTCCCACACCTACACCACTGAAGGCAAGCGGCGCTGTGCAGCCAACCAAAGGAAAAACAAGGAAAGCGGACACTAACCAGCGGCGTCAATCAAGGCTCCGGTAAAAAGAGAGTCCTTCGAGCAGCGAGAAACAGGCTGACTCATTGGCCTCAGGGATGAACACATACACACACAACACACTGAGGCCGCGCATCATTTGGCTCCGGCAGAGTCACTCTGTCATTCTCTCGCTTCGCGCCAATGTTCCCCCGGTGCTCATCAGTAAGCTCAGCCAAGCTGCCGCAGGCGAGGTGGGCCTCTAGCAGGGAAAGAAAGAAAAGCAAATAAATATAAACCACGGAGTGCGAAGACGCGCTACTCAAGAGGGGCCCTTTTTCGCAATGCGCTCCTCCAGCGCGGCGTAACTTCGCGTTGACATAGCCCTGACCGCTATCCGGCTCCACGCGCGCGACGAACAGGCCCCTCGCTGAGCTGTGGCGTGCAAGCCACCGTCGCTGTGTACGCGTACTCAGCGAGGGGCATCTACGGGACCGGGACGTTGCGTCTTGTTTCTAATCACGGGGTGGAAAGCCCGAACGCCACTTCGCGCGGAAGGCTCTCGCGATGCGCGTATTGCGACGCGGCCCCCCAACACGCGCTGAAGCCTGTACCATGAATGCGTGTGCGCCTGCTTTGAGCAAGAAAAAAAGAAAATGAGAAGAAAGCGTGGAAGCGGGCGTTTGTTGCCAGCGGTGCGTGTCATTTTGTTGTGTCGCGAGAGTGGTCGGGGACAAGCGACGCGAAAAGCGTCGTCGCTGCCTTCAAGGTCCTTCTTTTTCACCCGGCTCTGCATAATGTACCCGGTGCCAGGCGGAGGTGTACGTGCATACGTTGGTGCGTATACGTACGTGCGTGCGTGCGTGCGTGCGTGCGTGCGTGCGTGCGTGCGTGCGATCGGGTAACAATTGCGGACGAATCCAGGCGCTGGTGGTAAAACGCTGGGGAGTGCTTAGCTGCGCTCATACCTTGAGTGTGATACGAGGTCGTGAGAGAGAGAGATAGCGAGAGTGGGGAGGGGGACACTTGCAATCTGCAGGCAGCTGTCACCGCTTGCGACATTTTGTTAAACGCCGCGATGATGCATTTGCACGCATCTCACTCAGGGACTAAGCGTGGCGAAAAAAGTGCGTAGAGAAAACACCTTTCCTGATGGCCTCCTCCTAGGCGCCATGTGTACGACATGGCAGCAATACAGCTTTCGTAATTGACGAAGCGAAGCGACTATGAATATTTGAAGTAGGCACCTTACGTAGTCCGTAGTAAAGCGGGTCGAAAACTCAAGTCAAATAAAGAAGAAATGTATTGGTATAACAAAGGTATTTAAACAAAATGTCACTGGACGCTGATTTCTCCGTCTAGTTGCTAGTTGAACCAGTAGCCGTAGTGCTGACCACATAGGGTTTGAACACATGATGCCTGCAAAACGAAATGGTCGTTTCGTATTCGCAGTTCTTCCAAAGAGAAAACGCGTCTCTCCAACCACATGTGATGTCACTTTTCCGCACGTGCTTGCTGTTTGCGGTGTTTCCCCTTACCAACATTGTGCACTCCTTATTTCAAAGAAATAAGCACATTTCGACATCTCCTGCTGTCTTACCCCTACTTTCTTCATTTCTCACATCGACAAAAGTATCTCCTCCAAGTCAATAACTACTTACTGAAGTCCACGCGACCGCTGTCACATAGTTCCAAACGAAACCAGCACAACTTTGTCAGAAACTTCGCTGTTGATATGTTCCTTATGGTCCGGCGCTCGAACCCGCGACCGGCCCCTGTCTATGGCTGCTGCTCTACCAACTAATCTAACTAGTAAGGCTTGTAAGTAATAAGACCTTGGTTGCAAGGACGTACTCAGTGGTAGTATGAAAGCTGCATATATATTTCCCTTTCAGTATTAAAGCTGTGCTCACCTGCATTCTTATGAGCAACTGCTCCCTCGCTTGAAACCTACTCCACCTTGAGAGGTTTCCCCAAACACGCTAGAGTAATATTTACCCTAAATGGACCACACCGCATAGTTCGTGCTGTCGCTTCTTCCGCCACATGTTGAGGGCCCCATGCCGCGCTCAGTCACGACCATGCAGATATAAGGCACGACTGAAGATCGAGGATTAATCGCCATCATCATCAATCTGCGCGTGCAGCCCACGTTCTCACGCCACGTGAAACGACCGGTCTCCGATCACGCGCCACCCCTGCGCCACGCGAAACCAGCAGCGCTGGAGATCGTGAGCGTTGGGGGTCCCGGTGCTGCGGCGCGGCCCGCAACCTTGTGTGGCTGCAGGCCCGCTTGTCAATTGTGGCTATGACCCGTGAAAGCGTGACAATAAGCGAGGTGATTTGCCCTCCGGCGCCTCCTGCGTGCCCGCTGCTTGACCTTCTGTCGCCACCGACGACTGCGGAGAATCGCTGGCAGCTGTCAGACGGAAGGAAATGGGCGGCCCACCAAGGGGACGCCTGCCTCCCTGCCTGCTTGCTTTTCGGAGTCGCTATTTGCTTGCTCACTGGCTTTTTACTTTTCATTGTTCTTCTTCGCGCTCCCTGTGACTCTCCGTTATGACTACTGACACGTTTCGCTTAACAGCTCAGTCATTACACTCCCGCTGTCGATGAGGGAGGGTGAGGGGGCCTTCTTGAGAGTCGCTTGCATTGGGCGTGTAAAGGAAAGCCGTTCGCTTCAGTGGTAGAGGAGCCGGTGACGCAACGTCGGTGCCATGATTGACCGCGCGAGTGACACGCGATATGGGCGGCCGTAGCTCGATAGCCGCTTGAGCAAGAAACGCGAATGAGTAATCTCTGTATGGCCATCGAAAACGAATTTGTCGATTCGCTGTTGGGGAAAGCGAGTGTGGGACACCCGCTGTTTCTGCGGCCTTTAGGAAAGTTAAAATAAAGCACGGATGGCGTGACGCTCAGCATAAAGTACACTGCATTGATGTGCGTGCAAGGTCCGGAAAAGTGCGAGCAGCCGAGGAAAAAAAGAAGGTGACGAGACAAAAACAAAATAAAGCCGAAGCGCGCTGGTTTTTTTTTTTTTTTTTTTACCTAATTGACCAAGGGAACTGAAATTCGCACACGGTACATGTTGTAGGTGTTAGCAGCGCTGTAGGTGTTAGCAGCGCTGCAGGTGTTAGCAGCGCACACGAAACAAGGACGGACAGAAAAGGGAACGAAACACAGCGCTGACTTTCAACTGAGCTTTATTGGAAAAATGAGCGACTTTTATGCAAAGAATTTTTAACATGTGACTCAGAAGATGTCAAAACGTCCCACTACATGTGCCCTTCCCTTTTCCGTTCCCTTTTCTGTCCGTCCTTGTTTCGTGTGCGCTGCTAACACCTACAGCTTGAAAACCCAACTAGCCCAAGAAAAGACGATTCTGACGGTACATGTCTCACGCACAACTGTCGAACCGACTACTAAGCTAATTTAATAATTTACAACTAAGCCATTTTGTTAGGAAGCCAAATTATGGTTTTCAATAAGGGACTGCTGCACCTGCACAGACGGTTGCTTTTCTAAGGGACTAACGAAGGGCACTTTAGCCCCGGACATTCGCCATCCGAGTCTATGTGAGCTCGGAGTTATGTGCCTCCGAATATTTAATACTATTCTGCAAAACTTTGTCACTTCCTCTTACGCGTGATGCCCGATATACGCAAGACGACTTCAGTAAAGCATCCTGCGCCTTTTATGCGCGCCATCGCCTCACATTTTAAAATGTATATAATCGTTATGTTAAGAATTCAAAGTACGCTACACCTAAAAAAGAAACGTGGTCCGTGACAGTTAGGGATAATCCCGATCACTTGTCGGAACTAATGGCCGGGAGACAATGAAACAATCGCGAAGGAGAACATAACCTGTGATACTTTTCAATTCATTCTTCAAAGGTAAAACGGCACTCGTAGAAACCAACAAGCGCTTTCAACAAGCATACGTCCTACATTTGAAATGAAGGCGTTCATATTACTCAGTGCCAGTCATTTCGTTTCGTTCCATTGAGATTTGCAGCTTGTAGGCACTATATGAATGAAACTAATAGGCAGTTCTAAGCTTACAACAAATACAATGATGCTGGACGTCAGGGATTGATCAATTTTGACAAATCGGAAACTGAGCTGGCGAAGAGCGCAATTACCCCGCCCATAAGTGAAGGCCCATCGCTGATGTATCTATCTCTGCTAGGCCTTCGGAAGCCTGGCAATCTGGTCGCCACGATCTCGACTGGGAGGCGCCGATCGCTACCGGGGAGGCTCAACTGGCGGCTTTCTTCAATGGGCGCGGTAGCTTCGATGACCCGCCGCGCCCAGGATCTTCTCCTTCGGCAGGGAAGGAGCTTCGCACGCCTCGTTTCGGTTTACCCGTCGAGATGGTACCTAGCCGCAACGACGACAGGCAGACATGACGGCGGCCAAACACTCTGGGAGTGGCACCATTTATAGGGAACATAAGCCTGTTTCCAGGGTGAAACAATGTAACTCACCGGTGACAGTTGCACCCGGTATTCGTATACTGATGTCCATGACAGCTAAGTACGAGTGTGAATGTCTCCACGGTCAAGTAACTACACTTCGTTGTAGGTACAAATTCAGCAAAGTAAAAAAGATAAAAAACGAAAACAATTTGTTTGTTTCTTTTTTGTGTGTTTTTTTTACAAAGAGGCAACCTCCTTCTCTTTTTTTCGTAAAGGCAAGGGGACACTTGTTAGAATGGATGAACTAATTTGGTAAAATTCATTAACTAAATGCTGATTTTACTTCTTTTCCAGCTGTCCCCCAGCATGGAACTATCCTAAAACGCGATTCCACAAATACACTATCATTGAGAGGTTTTGAATATCAAATCAATAAGCGGCTTTATTTCTGGTGGCACTGTTTATTTTTATTTAATGTCGTACTTTCATAAAATGTCTGTTCACTTACCGGCCGCGACGTTCGGCTGCTGAGTAGAACCTTGCGGGTTCAATCCCGGCCGCGGCAGACGGATTTCAAGGAAGGTAAATGAGGAGCAGTAGAAAATATCGATAGCACTGAAATATTTCCATGGTGGCTGCACAGGAACCATATTCCTCCATACAGGATGTAACCAAATCCCAATCAGGAAGTGTATCAGGCAGGGAGGCACGATCTCTCCAGCACTATTAAGTAAGTGTTTACAACAGGTATTCACAGGTCTGGATTGGGAAGAGTTCGGAATTAAAGCTAACTGAGAATAAATCAAATCGAAACAAATCAAAATTTATTCGTCTGTATGCGTACACATTCATAAATTCTGATCTGCCTAAGCACATTTTGCTTGTTGGCTGATCAGGCAGCAGGTGGAGAAATACCTCTATATGCATACATTGCCTGTCTAAACAGTCATGCTAACATAGAGAAAAGAAAAAAAAGTGTGAACACAAAATAGCACATACGAAAATTTCTTATGTCAGTACCACAGTAGTATGCGATTCGCTGATGATATTGCTTCCTAAGTAACTCGAAACAAACTGCAAAGTATGATTAAGGTGCTAGACAGAAAGCATAACGGTGAGTCTAAAAATTGGTACTCAGAAAACTAAAGTAATGTTCAACAATATCGGAGTGGAAGAGCAGTTTACAAGAGGCAGTGGAGCGTTGGAAGCATTAAGGGAGTATATCTACTGAGGGCAGCTGGTCACCGCAGACCGGACCACGAGACTGATATAACCAGGGCAGTAAGAATAGGGGAAGTGTATATGACAGGACCTCTCAGATCATGAATGCCAGGCTACTGGTATCACTCAAGAGGGAAGTGCATAACAGCTGTATCTTACCAGTACTCACCTATGGGGCAGAAACGTGGAGGCTAACAAAAAGGGTTCAGATTAAGTTAGGGACAACGCAGCGGGCTATGGCTAAGAAAAATGAGAGGTGTAACGTTAAGGGATTCAAAAAGAGCAGTGGGGAAGGAAACAGACGCAAGTTAATGACAGCCTGGTTAAAATAAAAAAGAAATGGGTATAGGCAGGGAATGTGTAATGCGAAGGATGGATAGCTGGGCGAGTTTGTAATAATTTATCGTGGGGTTAACAGCGCGAACAAGACGAAGGACGAAGCAAGAAGACTACACTGTTGTCTGAAGACTGAAGACTGTGTAGTCTTCTTGCTTCGTCTTGTTCGCACTGTGACACCCACGATGAATAATGGGAAGGGAAGATAACCGACGGCCGTTAAGGGTGACGTAGTGGATTCTAAGAGAACGCAAGCGCAGAAAGAGGCGGAGGGGGGGGGGGGGGGGGGGGGGGCAGATGCGATTAGCAAGGCTGTGAGGATCAGGGGGGCCGCAGTTGGCACACTACCGGGTAAATTGGAGTTGTACCGGGTCTTTCACCAAACCTAAGGTGTTCTGACATTTTTAAAATGGGCTTCTTGATTTAGAAACACACTTTTTCGGCATAGCATTGTCAGCGCTGTAGTGCATCAGAATACAGCTAAGACGTGCTAACTGGTAAGCTGCTTAACCAATACTGCATGCTTAAATTTTAGCCATTACTGTTAGTCTCCTCATTTATTGAGAGGAGTGTAGCTTACTGCAAGTAATATCCATGTCAGTTTTTAGAATTTCAAAACGCAGTTACCCTAGGTGTTGTGGTCCAAAACTTTTGGGTCATTTTGACGAGCAATAATACATATACGTGCACTGGAGAGGTTGTTCTGCCTGCAAGCTGTTCGAAAGAGCACGCATTTTCAAGCGATATAGGCGAAATTTGTTGGGTCACAACGCCGAGGGTAACTGCGTTTTCGAAACACTAAAAACTGGCATGCATATTACTTCCAGTGAGCTACACGCCTCTAGATAAATAATGAGACTAATGGTAATGATTAAATAGTTAACTATTCAATATTATCTAACCAGCCTACTAGTTAGCACGTCTGGGCTGTATTCTGATGCGCTGCACCGCTGACAATGCTATGCCGAAACAAAGTGCTCTTCTCACTCAAAAATCCTATTTTTAGAATCTGCAGAATACCTCAGGTGAAACATTCGATATGGGAAAGAGCTTTATCCTGCAGTGGGCGTAGTCAGGTTGTTGATGATAAGGACGATGACTAATGCAAAACTAAAACGTTCGTCCGTATTTTTCCGTTCGCGTCACAGAATTCTACTTGGTTTAAATTAATCCAGAGCACTTCGATACAGCGTTCTCCACGCGTAGCTCGCATCGCTGCTGTGCGGCGAACTAATCCATTATCCGTCCATGCTCAATTTTCTTCTGTTCACTAAAAACAATACCGCCTGTTACCTGTCGTACTCGTCCAAAATAACAGCGATCATGTTTGTTTGTTTTTTTTTTAATATGAAACTAGTCACTAAGCTGGCAGTGTTCAAATTATAGTAAAAGAGCCTGTGGCCTATTTCCTCAATATACGGCAAGAATCAGAGGCGCGGTGGGAAATAAGCACATTGCGACTTCCGGGCGAACTCGGCGGCCCAGTTGTACGTTTCGGAGGAGACGAGAAGGCTTCAATTTTGCGCAAACAATGCACGAAGTAAAACAACTATTATATGCAGCCGCCGATGTGTATTGTTGTTGAGAGCTTGTTTTTTATCAGTCACACATCAGATATCAAGTGCGTCGGGAAATGACAACTTGACGGCTACAACGGTAATCGCTGCGTCAACCCTACCTTCCCCAGCAGCATTCAATAAGAAAAGAACGAAATAATTTACCAGGAAATGAATCGCAGAAAAATACGGTGATAGGTCGCACACTGTACAGCCTCTTCTTTTAAAGAAAACCAACAAGAGCACCCAATCCGTCTGGGGCGCACGAATAAATGGATGCAAAAAAAGTAAGAAAATAGAAATGACTAGTCCTTATTTCGGAATGAAAAAGGCTAATAGAATTTTTGAATTTTTAGAGTACAGGACCGATATAATACAATGAGTATATTCATTTTTTTTTTTTTTTTCAAAATGTTCTCGTCCTTCGTCACCGTATCAACCGACTCTACGTGCCGGTTATCTCCGGGACTTGCCAACGCAATCAAAGCAAAATGATTATTACAAAATGATTATTATATTATGCAGGCCTTCATGTACCATTTTGCAAAAGATTAACGACTTGTCAGCCAGCTTAGACGGGTGGCAATGTCGATCTTTTAGCATTTCGCCACGACGTACCACGGGGTCAGTCCCATGGCGTATGAAGTATAGCCTTTCTTCATTTTACCGCACGCTGCAACTTGAAACAATGCCAGTGATGCTGTAGTTCTTACTTCCTCTCCCTTTGTTTTCTTCTTCTAAACCAGATGCAATGAAAGTGCTCATTGGGGTCCATTTACAACACCTGACGAGCATCTTATGCCGTAGCAATAAAAATTTACAAAAGAACTCGTTGCGAACCCTTTGTCGCGGCCAAGCCGTCAGTGCGTAATTGCGCGTCAGCCATGGCACAGATAATCCTAATCGAGCGGTCGCTCGATCGGACAGTTCTGAAAACGAAACGCCTGGCATTGGAGAAAACAAGTTCCTCGCCGCCGCACAGAGGAACGACAGGCGGACTCTTCCAACTCGTTCGTGACGAGCGGCGCAAGTCAGCGCCGTCATACAGCAAATGTCGCTGCATGCGTTTCCATCCGTGCTGAGCGGCGTGATTAATCGCGCTTTCCACGCTCGCGCGGAGACGCCCGTCCAGTCATTATCTCGCATTATCCCGCGCATCAAAACGACATGCCGCTCTGACACCTTTCCGAGAAAGCCTTTCGGGCGGAAAGAAAGGTTCGACTTGCAATTCGTGATGTTGTTGCTCACAACACTTTCCGACACTCCTTTGTCAGAAGGCGTTAAAGGGTCGAACACGCCTGCCGCGAATACTGGATGATCGCCACCTTATTCTTCTTTCCTGTGAGACAATCGTATTTCATAGCCCCGTATTCATAGCCATAACCAGTAATAATATTTTGGCATTGGTGGTGCGCATGCATTGCAACTACGATGTCAATCATCATCATCTACGCCCACTGCAGGGCAGACACCTCGCCCATGTCTCTCCAATTGACCCTGTCCTTTGCCAGCTACGGCCGCCCTATCCCCGCAAACTGCTTAATCGCATCCGCCCACCTAGCTTTTTGCCGTCCCCTGCTACGCTTGCCTTCTCTTCGAGTCCACTCCGTTACCCTTAAGGACCAGCGGTTATCTTACCTTCACATTACATACACTGCCGAGGCCCATTTCTTCCTCTTGATTTCGACTAGGATGTCATTAACCCGCGTTTGTTCCCTAACCCACTCCGCCCACTTCCGATCTATTAACGTTACATCTATCGTTTTTCTTTCCATTGCTAGCTGCGTTCTCCTCAGCTTAACATGAACCCTTTTCGTTAGCCTCCACGTTTTGCCCCATAGGTGAGCCCCGGTAAGATACAGCTGTTGTATACTTTTCTCTTGAGGGATAGTAGGAAACTGTCATTCATGATCTGAGAGAGCCTGCCTTATGCGCTCCACCCGATTCTTATTCTCCTAGTTTTTTTCCCTCTCATGACCCGGATAAGGGGTCACTATCTGCCTTGAGTAGACGTACTCCCTTACCCCTTCCAGCACCTCGCTACCAATAGTAAACTGCTGTTTCCTTGCAAGTCTATCGAACATTCCTTTGCTTTTCTGCATATTATTTTCTAGACCCACCATACTGCTCTGCTTGTCCAACTGACTGATCATGCTTTGCAGTTCCTTCAACTGTTCCTTGCAGCCTTTAATCTGCATCTATTCACACCAGTGTACACTACCCGATGTATTTTACCCTGGCTTCTACTCTTTTGCCGCACTTTATATCGTAAACAGTCCTTCTCCCATAACCTATGAAATTACCTTAGCATATTGGCAGCAAATACTGTTTGTATACAAGACATCTCAAAGAATCAGTTATTATCTCTCATGTGCTTTTTCGAGTCTATTGTGGCATCATTGTATATAGGTTTGGTGTATTGGATTGTATATTTTTCCTATTATTTATGTCCATCACTTTTGTTGTGTACGCGATCAGGGTTAGACTCTTGTAGTACTTTTTATTTCTTTGTTTTGATAGGGATATTAAGCATACCTTAAGCCTGATGTTCGCGAAACACATTGCTGTCGATGTATTCATGGAGCACTGGGTGCTATTTCAAGCTGCCCAGTGTCCCCTTTTTTCACTGTAATGTGTGTGGAGAAATAAACTTTAAATTTCAATTTCAGTTCTTCTCCGGAGAGACTTAGCGCGACAATGTCATCAGCGAATGGGTGATTACTTAGATATTCTCTATTAATGCTCCCAATCCAGGCCTCAGAACACCTCCGGTAAACAGGCGGTGAACAGCATTGACGAGATCTTGTCTCCCTGCCTGACGCCCTTCCTTATTTGAATTTTATTGCTGGCTTTATGAAGGAGTATGGTATGTGTGCAGTCGTTACAGAAATATTCCAGTATTTTCACACAAGCCTCTTCTACACCCTGATTCCGCAATGCCTGCATGACTGCTGCTGAGGTTTCTACTGAGTCAAATACTTTCTCGTAATCACAGAATGGTTATAAGGGGTTGGTTATATTCTGTGCATTTCTCTATAACCTGAGTGATACTGTGAATTCGGCCTATTCTGGAGTATTCTTTACGAAAGCCTGCCTGATCCTTTGGTTGATTGAAGTCTAATGTTACCCAGACTTTACTAGCGATTGCCTTAGTAAATACGCCACCGCGGTGGCTCAGTGGTTCTTGTGCTCGGCTGCTGACCCTAAAGACACGGGTTCGATCCCGGCCGCCGGCGGTCGAATTTCGATGGAGGCGAAATTCTAGAGGCCCGTGTACTGTGCGATGTCAGTGCACGCTAAAGAAGCCCAAGTAGTCGAAATTTCCCGAACCCTTCACTATGGCGTCCCTTATAGCCTGAGTCGCTTTGGGACGTTAAACCCAATATCCGAAACCAACTTTATTAGATACCTCATAGGCAACAGGCAATAACCTGTAAATTGAAGGAAATACCGTTTTTTGCCCATCTAGGCATATCCTTCAATGGTAGTCACTCTGTTACAAAAATAAGTTACATAAAAAGCAACTGGAGGAATCTTAATTTTAGATAACGTATGCAGCTTCAATTACGATCGTAATCAATCACCACAGGCAAAGAATAAGCTTGCAACTGCAGTGACTCAACAGCGAGGGGCAGTCAGCAAGATTCACAGAACACCACTCATATACTGGCGTTTTACAATAGCGCGACAGTTCTCGGTCCATATATATGCCTGTTATTAAACTATAGGCCCACAGGTGCTCAGAGTCTGTTCCTCAATCAAAGCAATTTAACATATGTGTAAGAGTGAACTTCATGCTCTGGCGTCCGTGGGACCTATGGATCCCGAGGTCGACGCTACACATATATCGTCAGGAACATGTACTTTTCCGTACCACAGCTGCCACATCAATAGATTCAGCTGATCATCTAAAGAACTTTCGGGTACTTGTAAATCTACAGAGAACTCTCACATTGTCTGGGTTCAAGATCTACGGCCTGAAAGTTGCGTTTCGACTAACCCTGAGCAGCGTTGCTATAAACAGTGAGTTTTTTTTTCCTTGGTTGAAACAATAGACCAACACCGATCTGTGACATCAGCAAGATGCGGTGGCATTAGTGTCGCTGTTCAGGAGTAACACCTGGTGTGTGGCCCATAGGAATGCATGTAAACAGAAGTTTTCATAGTAGTTCTCTTTTCTCCAAATCTGCCTATGAGGTCTTTCTTTCGTTAATAAAAGACGAGCACATACCAGAACAAAACATGAAAGTATGGAGCGTCATTTCAAAGCCGATGTATACTTTCAAACACCACAACATTGGAGTGCCAGAGTTACTCCGGGTGGGGTACCGGGAAGGAGAGCGGCGCATACGAACAGAGGTAAACAGAGCATATTGCAAAATTATTTTCTGATTTTACAGCGCACGTATGGTGCGGCCTTCTTGACAAGTCGATGAATACGCACTTCGCAGGGACCCATTACGTAGAAGTATGAATCAGGCTAGTTCCATCAGCAAGATCGCGTTTGATACTTGTCTGACAATACACACTGGTACTACGGCCTAGTACTTACATATAGTACACAATAGCGAATATATTTAAAAACATTCCCTTTAAGTAGTTAATTATTCGCTAGGTGCTTTCTTGAGAGGGGCTGCGCAGTTTTCTCGCCCTGACTAAACTACTCTCTCGCTTTTCTCTACTAATCTTCTAACTACCTCTTACTTATTTCCTCTTTATGGAATTTCACCCTGCCCTGCCGTTCTTAAAAGAACCTAGTGCATCCTAGATCTCTGTGGTTCCCTCGTGTACTGGTAGCTAGAGGCACTTACAGCCATGGATAAGAATATGCTCCATTGTTTCCCTGCCTGGCACACAGCAAACGCAAATATCGTAAATGGTGTCATATGTCCCTGCCCTCTTACAGACAACGCCCTCTTTTGTTCGAGTCCGTGGTGTCGCAACCCGCCCGATTCAAAGACACTACAGGCGTCCCTAGTGCACCACTTATCAGAACGAACATGTTTTCTTTTCAGCCATGCAGCGACCGAAAACAACTCGCGTTAACATGCAGCCCAAATGATGACACACTCGCCAATGTTTGCTCATGTGAGCCTATACTTTACGGAGCATGTTGGGCTGGGAGCGGGCGCTAACCAAGTCACGTGTTTCCACGTGGGCTGGGGAACGTGGTCACGCAGGTCACATCGGTCTTCAAGTGAGTGCCTACACGGGGGCAGTACGTAAGGCGTTGTACAATTATAGGATGTTACTACTCCGCTCCGAAGGATAGTGAGATGTCTGAGAGTTTCAACAATTTTTTTAATGTTTAGTTCACATTGTATACCCTTCCCTTGTTTTGTCATCAATGCACGGTACGACGCCCGGCGCAAGCCTTAATCGAACAACCTGGAAGAAATTTGGCTGCTTCCAGAGCGAAGTCACAACGCAGGGGTCTTTCGAGGAGGTATACCTTCCCGACAAGCTATGTTGTGCTTTAGTTCCATGAAAGTATGGTGCATACTAATATCATACACGCCAAAGAGATGTATGCAACATCACAGAAAAAGCAATAGTATGGCTGTTTACATCAACATCGCTTCTTTTTATTATATGCGACGTGAATTATCCTCTGCATTAACTCTTCCATTCCTTGGCTTTCAGCCCGAGGTACTCAGCGCGTGTAGATCAGTTTTTAGTCTCAAAGGTTCACATATTTATTTAGAATGCTTCAAGCCTTCAACAACGTACATTCTTGGACCGACGCCTCATTGACTCGACCTTTGGCGTTGGGCGGAACGAGCGGCGACAAAGGCATCGGAGGTGGTGCCAGCGACTCCAGTCCGAAACATGTCTAACATGTACGTGGATCAGTGCCAAGCCGCTAAGATACAGAGTAACTATACTAGATGAGGACTATAATGCCGAAAAGGGCCAACGTAGCGGCGAAGCCAATGCGCCCAGAGCTGACATCATCATCTTCGAACACAATACTCTTGACATCGCGGAGGAGAGTGCCAAATGTGAAGACGAAGAGTAATGTTAGAAACGATTAATTCATCACCGAATTAAGAGACAGACAGTGATAACGGCTGCACTAACAAAAGGGCAGCACTTTTCTTATTTTGACTGCTCACCCAAACAATGTATTAGTAAAGCCAAAGTCGTCCATAAGTATTAACAGCAAGAGGAAGTACAGTGCGAGCCAGGATTACAAAAATAATTCTGACTTCGTTTTAAGCAACTGACGCTTGTGCAATGGGCAATAGAACACATTATAGATTTTATGCAGAATTTTGGATTGCGTGCTCAAGAAGCCGTCATATTTTCTGCTCGTTTACTTTGTAATCTCAATCTCAACGCTGAGCAGTTAACAGCATATTGATTCGTTTCCGTAAATTGCGCTTCCCGTTTCCTTTTTCCACAACAATTTTGAGGACGGGACCGCATTACAATACATTGTAAGAACGGGCAAGTTCAGTTTGAATAGGTAGAACATGATGTTTGCTTCTAGCTTGTGAGCACAGCCTGACCGCACTTAGGCCTGCGCTTTGACGTCGTGTCGGGCACGCGGTCATTTCCAACTTTCTGCGATCACTTTGCATCCTCCCACACACACACCCGCACACAAACACTTGTAGAAACATACTTATCAAAACTTTGAAAAGTCATTTTCTCGTTGATCACATGGTAAATCGGAGAACAGACTCGCGTAGCTGCGAAAACTTCAACATGGCGCAGCCTATAAATCGTCGTCACTACGATACCCACACTAAACAATCGATTAACGCACACGGGCGCAGGAATCCTGCACCGAACTTGCAACCATGGTTTCAAGTTCTACGCAACAACACACGCACACCTCGTTTACACTAAAGTAATTTCCCCTGTTTCATACTTGTTAAGCATTATTGGGCTGCAACAATGTGATAATCAACGAGAAGCGATACATGGCATAGGTGCCGTACAAACATAACATGCAAGCAGTACTCGAAGACAGCAATATGGCAACGACGAGAAAAATATTGCTCTCTGTTTTCGCAGAGAGACACGGCCAGCATACGCAAGTGGAAGAATACGGCGCATCAGGTGACCGCATGCGGGCAGGAAGGAACGTCCCAAGTGAAAGTTGTTTTGCTCCACTCACCGAAAGACCTGGCGGGTCTCCAGGAGCAAGCTGTGCCCGTTCATCGTGTCTTCACGCCGGATCGCTCTGCCGCGCCGCGGATCGGGGCAAGCAGGTGCCTTGCTTTCCAAAGTACGGCGGAACAGCCACGCACAGCACAGCTGTTGTCCACGGTTCCACAGTACTTCACAACACGACGCCGGCGACGCGCGCCCACCGCGTCCGTTCACGGCTGCGTCCGCATCCCGTTGGCGCTGCCGACCACCGGCATATCTCGTGATTCGCTGGTTTTCCACCTCCACAAGCTGCTAACAACACCTTCACAACGGTGATATCGCGTGAATGAAGTAAAATCTCCGCAGTGCACGTGGAAATGTAGCGGTGTAAGCCGGCTTCGATACGGTTGCCTGGTGCGTCGTCCCGGCGGCATCTGAACAACGACGCTCCGCTGACTTCACCTCGAAGCACGCGCGTGTGAAGATGAGTGAGCTCCCGAAGAGACGGACGGCTCGGGTTATGCCGCGCACGTTTATCTTTTCCTTTCTTTCTTCTGCCGCTGACATCGGCGTGGCTGCCCGTTGTATTTCGAACGAAGCCTTTCCCTCAAACGTCGCCGCCGTCATTTTCCCTCTCTCCACGCGCGCGCGCGCGCGCGTCGATCTCTGTTTTGTTTCGCTTTCGTCTCGCCCCGCGTTGGCTGTTTTGTTGGTATTCTTTCTTTCCGCCAGCCACCCCCTTCGATCTTTCTCCCTTCTCCCCATCTCTTCTCTCTCTCCTCGCAACAGCCTCTTTGTCTAGCCCAGCCAGCTAGCGCGAAGGGGTGACGGATCGCCGAAGGCAACCGAAAAAGAAATGCGCGTGCAAGAGACACACATGGGCGCACGTAAATAGAAAGACTCTCATCCCTCAGGCAGAAGAGAAGGGGGAGAGTGAGCAACAGGTGAGACGGCGGTGTTCGCGGGACCTTGAAACGAACGGGCCGCTGCCGCGGCAGCAGCAGCAGCGGGCATAGGGAGAGGCATGCAATGGATATCCAGCAGCGAAAGTGAGCGAGGAGACAGCTAGGACTCCTCCCTCCCTCCCCCCCCCCCCCCCCCCCTCCCTCCCAAGATGCCCTCCTCCTCGTATTCCTCCGCCAAGGAAGGTTCCTGATCTACGGATGCTATCGCTTGCCGTTGCGTCACCCAGTCTCCACGGCAGTCGCGAGGTGAGGGCTCCGTATCGCTTTTGGTTTTCTTCGTTTCCTAGCTTCACTTTCGACTTCATTCCGTCGACGCTTTCGGCTTGCCTTTCTTCCGACAGCGGCAGTATTTACGCTTGTGACGAGAGCCCCCGTTTGCGCCCATCGCCGCCTGTTTGTCCCTGCGACCGAGCCGCTTCCGCTGAAGTGGTTGGAGCGGGACGCGCGAGCGGCGTCGTTTGCGTTTGGGACTTTTCGTCATCCCCGTCACAGGAGTGTCGCCGCTCAAGCCGCCGCGGGGTCGGTCAAGGCTCTCTTCGGTGGGCTGCGCGTCGTCGCACAGGCTCGGGTGCCGACGCCCCAAACGCAGCGATAGCGTGCGTGCCCAAGTGCCTGTGTGCGCGATCCGTCGCGCTTGAAGCTCCGCGGGGTCTGCGCGTGTATGACGGTGCAGCGCGCACGACACAAACACATATGCACCACCGTGCGGCCACTGTTGTTCCCGCCCCCGACATGGTCCGGTGCGGTTCCAGAGGAGCCTGTGTGCGACCTAAATAGAGGCGGCGCGACGACAGCTAGCTGCTACCGCTGCTTCCCGGGGCACGGTGATAGGCGTGTCTTTGCTCGGCTACACGCTTTGTTCCCCCCAACGCCCCGATGCGCGCAGCAAAAGCGTTGGTGCCATGGGCAGCGATAGGACAAAAGCTCCTTGGTAAACACATGGAGCGCCCGGCAATTACAGCTTCAATACAGCGCTTACGTAAAGACCTCCACGCGCTCACAAAGAAAGAGGGTATAAGGCGTGAAGATTCGGTTAAACCGTTGCTGTCAGGTTCAGGATAGCGGTCGTATCGCATTCCGAGAACTGCGAGGGTGCGTAACGCGAGGGTGTCAATCCTAGGAAGTGCAAGAGCAAGAACGGTAGATTAACTTTTCACCTGTGTTTCCAACACTAAACCTATGCTTCAATGGTCACGTTAATATCGGTTTCCTGTTCCAACAGTGGATTCGAGCAGAAGCATACGCGTCAGAGGCGCACAAACTTGGCGCTCTCCAGGGTTGGACGTTTTTCCAGACGGTACATTACAAACGGCTAAAGTGGGAATCATTATCGTGCAGCGCAGAAGGACGCCAAAGTGCAACATCCGCACGGCCCTTTAATAACGCCGCGCGCTCGCCTCACGCGCAGCGCGCTCCAAAGGTCAGTATACAATTCAACTGTAAGCCTTCTTTGGAGGCCGCGGCGTTCGATTTGTCCGAGACCTTCAATCGGCGCCGTTTCCTTTAATGTTCTCGCCTTTTGTTTCTCCCTCCCCGTGCGGCCCTCGGATCGTTTCGAAATATTCGGGAAACTTTGAGCGGCGGCTAAACTTCGCTCGTCGGGCTCCGTTCGGAGTCCCCGCAGGTGAGTCAGGAGCGGTGTTCTTCACCCTTGACGACTGCCGCTTCCTATTTCCTGCCCGAGGTGCTGCCGCGCCAACGCGTCAGCACCTCTGCTGAAGCACAGCAGTGCTTCAGCAGGTGGCGGTTGCCTTGAGTTATACTGAGCGCAGGACGGTGGCCAGGAAACTCTCCAAGGAATGCAAAGAAAAACAAAGGGGCTTCCACGCAGGATGTCACGCGAGAGAACTGTTTACTACAAGGTCCGCGCTCTTGAAGCTATGGAATCGGCCAGAGTTTAAAGCCGCGCTTTCTTCATCGCCACTGATGACCGGTCGTTAGGAGCTGAGGACCCTGAAAGCTATAGCCCTGGCAGCGGGGAAGCTGCTTGAAAATGAGTGGACGCGCTACTCAAGTGGCGAAAATGCATAGGGTGCTGTGAACTGCGGTAGGTATTCGGACTATTAGGACTGCGTACGTTTGGTCCAAATGGCGTCCGCTACGGCCACGGATAGGAATCTTTCCTGCCACTGCACTACATTTAACGAATACACGTAGAGTTTCTTGTGTGCGCCTTTGTTCTAAGATAAATTCGGATGACCGTATATATATGTCCATACTTTTAGCTCGCTAAAAGCAATGTCTGTGCCAGGATGCAAATAATTCTGCATTATATATCCTCCACGCCTTTATAGGAGGGGGGGAGGGAGGAACTCGCCCCTTTCTTAAATCCGCCGCTATATATGTTGAAATACTTTCTATTTATTTTGTTTTTTGCTTGCGCTTTGAAGGGCTGGCTGGAAAATTGTGCAGGGTCAAGAGGCTGTGACCTATTGGGGACGCAACTGCCGAATTCTGCCCTCCGGAGCAGCTAGCAAATGTCGCCAAGCGTAGCAGACACGAAACAACGCGCGCAGGATACAGAACAAGGGAATAGTTGTTTTTGTCTGGAACACAGAAAATTTAGCATTCAAACTTAATATATTCAGACTGGCGGCCCCACCGGATATTTCTTGCGACGTTCCACATGAGTCATTCCTGCATAATTGTATCGCTTAATCATTAGAAGCGTAAATTTTGCCAGATAGCGGCAATCTGATCTTTAGGATCGCATGTGTTGTTTTCGCGCTATATACAGCTCCTTCCCTTATATTTACATTATCTGCATAAGGGCTGGGCAATGCATTTCCATTAAACCCTCTGCAAAATGGACGTCAAATTCTACTACTGCTCGTTAAGCCTTCACCATTACTTCCGGCCTTTAGCGGACAATATCAAGTAGTACCATTTCGTTTGATCTCGATGTTTGAATTTCGTTGAAGTGTTATTCTACACATTCCTTTAAGCAGTTGCCCAAATGCATTGCTATGTATTGGACCGGACACTAGCCATGTATGCTATCGGTCCGAATGCTTGGTAAGATTTTTTTCTGAACAGTAAATAAAGCTTGCTTTGTAGTGAAGTCGTTCGGAGGCCTTACCCGAAAACAGGCACTTCCAAGCTAGTGCAGATTCAATTGGGACTTCGCAAGACGAACACTTCGTAGATCCAGAAAATGTGCAGTGCTCTTGATTCCCACTCCAGTTTATTTCACAGTCATGATTCAAATGAACCCACTTTTAAGGGTCCAGCTTGAGAAATGATACAATCGGGCGTTTCGACTCAGCCGCACCACAGCAAAGGTTCACTCAGTACAACCCCAAAGGTTCAGCCTCCGGAATCTACAAAGTTCAACCAACCACTTACCCACCATCCGACTAATGGTTACAGAGAAAGACCCCTTCGCTTTAATGCATGTCCCGGTGCAGCGAAATCGCGAAAAGCAAAAGCAGGAAAATGTCCTGGAGGCTGCGTCCTTTTCCACCGCACTTACGCATTCTCCTCAAAAGTCCATTCTCGCTACGGTTTGCGTTATGGCAAGGGCTTCTCAGCGTCGTTACTGCATGAAAAACCACTCTGGCGCCAGCGGCAAACAGCCGGGGAGGAAATGGTAAAGTCGCTTCTCCGCTAACGAGGTCACACTATCACTCACAGGCACCCGGTGCCTTGTCGTCGTCGTCGTTTACAAATGATCATTGTGGCGACGCCTGGCGGTCGTCCTCCCGCATACCTATGAGCTCCGCCGCCGGGTGTTATGCGCACATACAGAAGCCCGCATAAACCGCGGCGGGGCGCGGCATATGGCGCGTGTTTTCGCCCGTCTTGAATGCAAAAGACGAGGCGCGCGGTGACCATGAATCGGCTTTTCGCAGGGCGGCTAACCTCGATGGGGACGTCTGCGCGCCCTCGTACACGCCGCCGAGGCGATGATGACACCGGCTCGCAGGCGTGGATGCGTATATACACATGCATGCGCCGCGACAGCGAGCGCGGTTAATCCGAGATGTCTTCGGCTAGCAATAACGGCGCCACGCGGCGGTGTAGTCATGCGTGAGGAGCCGGAGATCCATTCGCCTTCTTTCGAAGGGCGTTCACCAAAAAAAGAGCCGTTGGCCTCTGCTGCCGGTTACGTGTGCGCACGTTTGGGCATTTTGTGAAAGCGTGTCGCACGCTTGCATGTCTCCCCGTGTCGCCTCTTCTGTCTTTACTTTCGTCGAGGTCTCGAAGCGCATTATGCTTTCCTTGGAACTTGCGTGGCTGACTGAATTCGGAGAAAAAAGTGGGACTACGCCGTTCGTTTTTTCCCTTCGGTGGATGGTGGATCTGAGTTTCGAGTGAAAGGTACTCTTGTTGTTTTATAGCCTTTTTTCGTTTAAGTGTTCGTCCAAGGCCGTCTTAGCAATTAGGCGCCTGAAAAGTCAAACCGAAATAGGAGAAAGGATAGACACGGAACACATATATGAGTATATTTTTTAATACGTTGCATTTTATGTATACTGCGCTTCAAATATGCGGGGATAAAAACAGGAGTAAATTGCGGTTCCTTTCAAGAAGACCAAAAACGCATAAGCGCTGGAGAGAAGCAGAAATCGTACCATTGTGATTACAGCGCTGATATCATCTCAGCAAGGAATGAAAGACGTTTGTTTCACATTTGAGCGCGGCAGTGAAAAGGGGGAGGAGGTGTACTTAGGTGTGGTGCGTCAATCTCCGCATAGTATATGTCAAAATGTTCTTGACGTCGTAAATTGTGGAGTCCTGTGACAAGTAACTAGGATTTCTGTGAAGCTTAAAACATGCAGCACAAAACTAAAAGCAAAAGAAGCGCGGGCATGCTCCACTGCGAGTAGACGGCGAGTTTCCCGGCAGAATAATTCACAGTGATAGAAGTACCACGAAAGGTCACAGCGCCTCAGCTATATTTAAAAGGAAATAAAACTCTCCAGAAAATAAAAACTTGCATCGTGTGCAATAAAAAAAAAGTTTCATACGTAGTGAGACGCAGCAGCCGAGGTAATTATATATTCAACTGCCTCGCTGCGATATGTGCCGCAGCTAAATGGAGGAAAAGAAAAATCGGAGAGGCCCTAGCAATAGTACGACCTCGGCGATCACGCGGTTTTGGTGACTCTTTTGTTCGGGCGCTCCTAGCAAAGTTGTAGTAGTTGTGACAAAGAGGGCTCCGGTTCCTCCCAACGATATATTTGTGTGACAGTCGCCTCGCCGAGACGTACGTGCAGTAGTGGCATGCGAACAGGGGTTAGAAGGACCGGTATGTAAGAGCATGAGGACAACTTGCTCGCTCACCACGGCGTGGTGCTGCTTTCCGGCTTAGCAACAAATGACGCCTTCTCTCCTGTCTTCTTTATTCTCTCCGCAAACTCTACAATAATCTCAGATGGCAACCTTAACTTTAAACCTTCTGACAGTGCAAAGTTCACTGACGTCAGCCAGCCAACACTTCCGCCCCAACACTTTGAACATTAGCCTGCTGAGGAGAGTCTTCCTCGCTATATTACACGCGCGCCCACGCAGACATACACACACAGGCGATATTGCGAACTTCTTGACAGAGAAGATGACCATGGAATGCAAACAACGAAATCCCTCACTCTGATTTCTGGCCTGGTACTCGGACTAAGTTCCTCCTGTGATAAGACTCCCTCTACATAGTACGAATGTGGAGACTTTTTAAGTAATCCGCAACCTTTGCGAAAAAAATACGAAGCATAAAAGGATCGGTGAGAAAAGTCATGCTCGCTGATTAAATACTCAATTAGTGAATTTGCTGCAGTATGAAAGTATATACTGTTTCTGGGGACATTTTGTGTGAAGAAAACTACACATTAGAGAGCAAGAACTTAGAGAAGAGCTGGTTTGCTGTGGACCATCGTAGACCCTCGAGAGCATGCGGAAATTGCTGCGCCCGATCGGCCACCATCTTTCCGTATGCGTACGATAATTCGCGTACACAACAAAGATAGAGCCTATAAATGTCGGCTTCGCCGAACGGACTGCAGATGGAGAATACGAAAACAAACGAAGTGGAGCGGAAAATTCAAGCTTACAGTTCATGCTCTGTACAGCCGAGGTTATCTGAAGTCGCTTAGGCCCATCTGCCACCCACAAGACGCTAACAGATAATGAATGAATCGCGGATATACCACTTGCTTAATAACGCATCGATACCGTTGAGTAAATTGACAAGAGGCCACGACAAATATCCAACGAGGCTCCAACGCCGGATGAATATATCAACTATATTATAATTACTTCATCTTTTTTTTTTCGCCTTCGTCACTGCTCAAGCACTGCCACGCCCCCTCCAATACCTGTATCCACCAGTCGGTGCAGCGAATAACGGCATGCAGTGCACGGAATAGAAAGCAAAAGAAATGTTAAGTATGCGAGCCCCTGCGCTCTCACGAGGACGCACTGCCGCTAGTGCCAGTTGTCCGCTCTGCCCCTGATGCATGCATCATAAAGCGACTAGAACGGCTTACTCTGTAAAATAAATGTGCCTCACTTGAAACGAGAACTTTTTTTTGTTCGAAAACAGAGAAAGGTGACCGACCCCCAGAAAGTGTAGGCTGCCTATAGGAAACTCATTAGGAGCCATCGCCGATTAACTGTGCAATCGGTGTGTGTGGCATACCCTTTGATGAATACGACTTCTGAGCTTCAGAAGTGGCTCACGTCGGCAGACCTACCGTTTCCTTTCGACCACACGAAACGTATGCGGAGCGAAAAACATCCGCCTCATGCCCGTTTCACATGATGCGATTCTTGCCACAGCGCACTGCGATTTCAGCCGCACTGCGACAGAAGGGCACGCCGCTCCCGTCGCAGACCGGCTCCGGCAGGCTTCCAACTAGTTGGTCGCACGCCGCACAGTCCCAGCGATCGTTGCGAACGAAGCGGCCGTCAGCCAATAGAATGCAGAGGTGTGACGTCACAGGAAACGACGTAGCGGAAGCCGTCGAAACTGCACCAGAGGTATTTTCGCTTTAGCGCTGCCGGGTCTGTTGATTTCTCAACATGTCACGTGAGCTGCTCATCGTAGTTGCGTGCAAAAGCAAAATCTTAAGAATACCTTCTTTGCATAAAGTACTTGATATTTTAATAAAAATACATTAATTAAATAAACAATGTTAAACTTAAGCATGTTCTACGTTTATTATTGGTAAATTATGCCGGTGCCGCTCGTGCCGCACCAACAGAAATCGCAGGCGCCGCAAGCATGTGAAAGGGCTGTCGCGACTGGAGCAGCTGCGACACTGCGACTGGACCGAAGTTTTTCGTGCGCGCCGCATCATGTGAAACGGCCATCATGTTCGACATCGAGAGCGACGTGTCGATTGGGAGGTCAACAAAGGTCATGCAAAACTGAAGCTTTCTGGTCTATGTTTCTGATTTAGCCACAACAGATTCCATCGCCTTAATCAGTGCCTCACCGCAGAATGGTGCAACTCCATACCCGATTTTAATATGCTTTGTGCAATATTTTCTATGGGCTATTAATTGTTCAATGTTACCGTACAGTGAAATATTTCTTTCAGCAGAACATTGAGGAAAGTGTTTTGGTTTCACGCTCCGACATGTCCCGTAGAACACGCACCAAACGAAACAATATCTACAAGTCGAAACAAATGCATTACAAGAACTGCCTGCATTATTCTCTACATTCAGCGAACCTCGTTATAACGAAACGTTTTATAACGAAATAACGAATATAACGAAGAAATGATGATTCCCCTTGGAAGCTAGGTCAACACGGGCTATAGCGAAGCTACGGCTGTGATGAAATAATCGCCGAGACCCTTCAACTTCGTTGTGCCGAGGTTGAAGTGTATTTTAAAATCTATTTCATCAAAACAAAAATACTCCGGCAAAGTACCTTACGGGACGAACCTCTTCATTTTCGAAATTAGTGCAAGGAAGGCAATCCTCGAGAAGCTTATCACAATGAGGCGCAATCTACCTTCGAACGGCCCAGCGCTCTAGCAATCATTGCGCGCGAGATATGCGAGTTCCGGTTAGCCATCCCGGCACGCCGCCGATTCGGCGCTCATCGCCATGCAGCGGACGAGACCTATTAGCCCGTTTACCTCCATAACGCTCCGCACATGGTAAGGAGGCATCGGTGGTCGATAACTGCGATTGGTTGTTGCGTCCTCCTGCCACCGCTACATCTACGGACGCACTTCTTCCGCAAAGCGGTGCCGGCTTTTGGCGGTTTGGCCTCACTATTTTCAGGTTATCGCTGGCCGCGATCGACCTTAATGAACTACGTATAGAGTCACGAACTCAAAGTCTGCGCTTGATTGTAACGAGCGTCGACATCACTTTGAAGTTTAACTACAGAAGTAGGAGCACAGTTGTTCGAATACGCTGCCCAATTACTACTCAGTGGATTGACCACTAATGACCATCAATGTTAACTTTGTCGAATTGCTGTGGCCGTGTCTTGCAGCGTTTCGTTTCCTTTTCTTTTGGTCCTCTCTTATAAGTGTAGTCTTCCGCGGCCTACGTCACCGGAAATGTCACCACTAATGACACAAGGCCAAAAGAAAAATGTAGCGAAGCGTTACAAGGCACGGCCCCATGAAGAGGCAAAAAACAAAATCCAGAAGTAGTACTGCCGCGACACCAGACGAACGTCATCTCCGGCCAAGATCTTTGCCAAACTACACCGCGTTAGTAGTGTCTACTTTATGCTTTCAACTTGGCACGTCCTATTTCTTCGCAGATATATGTGCAGACAACGTGCCTTCATCATCATCAGCCTGACTACGCCCACTGCAGGGCAAATTCTCTCCCATATCTCTCCAATTAACCCTTCTCTGTGCCACCCGTGGCCACTCTATCCCCGTAAACTTCCTATTCTCATCCGCCCACCTGACTTTCTGCCGCCTCCTTCGACGCTTCCCTTCTCTTGGAATCCAATTCTTTACCCTTAACCACCATCGGTTATCTTGCCTTCGCTTTACATACCCTGCCCAAGCCCACAGTCCAGGGCATGAAGACACTTCGGAGTATGCATCGTCAGGAACCTCCCAATGGAGGGGTGAAATGTGGTTTATTTCTAGTGTATTCGAAGCAATGACGAGCCTGGTCACGAACAGAAAAACCGTATGAGCTAGGAAACGCCCATTCCATGTTCTTTTATTTGGCAGTGACTGGAATTTTCGTATCTATTGTAATACCTAAAAATTCAATATTTCGGTTTCGTCCAACTGCAGACTATTAGTTTCTTATTACATAGGCAAGCACTACGAACCTCTAGCCTTTACTCAAAATATCTGCAAAAGGAACGGCAGGCCAGACTAACATCAATTTTGGAGACACTGCTGAAGATGTGACTCACTTCTTAAATTGCACATTGTGGAGGTAAGGATTTTTGCTGCGCAGTATAAGAGCAGTTTTGTAAAACAAATACCAAGGATTTTCTGATGTTGAGCACCTAAAGCATGGAAAGAGCACCTGACTACTAGATTCGTAAATGCTGACAGTTGTACCCTCGAATAGGGTTGTAGTGCGAATTGTACTTTTTCGAACCCGTGTCGAAACGAACAGTGTATTCAAAAAACCAATCGATCACGAGTAGAATATTCGTCCAATTATTCGTAACATCTCCGAATATTCGTACAAAACGAATACTCGTGCGAAACAGCCAAGCTTTGGCGGCGGCACTATAACTCATGGGGTTAAAACTGCAACTATCCAAAGAGATAACACTGGTCTCTACTAGGGAGCACTCAACTCGAAGTCAGAATAATAACTCTGTAATCATCATGTCATGCACGTAAGATAATTAATTAGATGCCTATGTACGCAAGATGCAATTAATTCGACGCACTTAAGCTTCGTGCCTTGGGGTTTTTGGCTCAGTGGAGAAAGCTTCCGTACGGAAGCCGGAACGTCAGTTACATCATTTAACAACTCACTTTTGGTCGGCGTTATTCCTTTCTTTTCACATATGAATCTACTACCCGACCAAACGAGATTTCGTCAAATCTTAGATTTCATCATGATGCTAACAGCGATACAGTGTGCTGTATCACAAAGCACCGGCTCTGATGTCTCATCAAACGTGTTGGGTGCCTAGCCAGAGTGTCTCTCCACTCGAGAAAAAGACGTTGATTTATCGGGTTAGTTGGCGCTCACTGTACCTCACGGGAGCGCTAGAACAAATGCAGACAAATATGCAGCCGCGTGGCTGTCGTCCCTTCGTGTCCCAATTTTAGCACTCCAGCGATGTCAAACAATCCGGCGGATTTCGCTCTTTTCAGTTTGCGATTTCATAAGTTCAACAAAAACTTTGTCACTGGATGTCTGGAAACGCATTCTTGCGAGGGCAATTACTCGACGGGTGCGCTCTGAATAAAAGCTTCTTACAAAAAAAAAAGGAGGGAACTTATAAGCTCCGCCTTAAAGGAATCACGCGATAGAGCTGATGGGTCAATGCCCCTCTGTGCGGAATTAGTCATTCGCTGCATTACATTCATGGATCTTTGGGAGTCCTCATGCCAATGCTGGGGCAGTGGTGCAGCGGTTAAGCGGTGCGCCACCGCCCTGCCATGTCAGGTGCTGCCACCGGTGGATCTTGTGAAACATATGCTGCGCTTCGCAGACGACCTCTCGCGACCAATCATTAATTTAACTGCCGCCTGTCCGGTGGACATGTTGTAATGACATCACAAGATCACGTGATCTAGGTGTGCCACATGGCACCTAAGTTTGCTTCTCGGAGTATTTTTCGTTCAGTCCACCGCCGACTACGACGGGTTTTCCACAGAACAGACCCCTTAATGCTGTCGCATAAAAATCTGCCACGCGTGCTGTGTCCTAAAGTGTGACATCAATGCATTCTGACGATTGAGTAATGTCACCCTGCGAACCACTTATTCACCGTTCCAGTGGCCGAACATCATAGGCGTCAAGATATAAACTGCGCATCGGTCATAGCTTTTTTCGTGCCGTACGAAGCAAAAAAAAAAAAAACCCTACCTAAAATCTGCCTCCGCATCACTGCCATTTATTATGCTTTCGCGGAGATAGCTGGTTGTTTGCCCAAAATATAATGAACTCTGCACGGACGCGTGCCGTGCTGGAGCCAAGCGCCTTCCGTAACCATTACTGGCACAATGTGCCGCCAGTAGCAAGACTGGGATCGTGATGCTGCTAACCATTTTGCCTTAATCTGGCAGATACATCTCATCTCCCCATCCAAGCGGAATTAGGAATAATTGACCTCCTTCAGCACAGTTGTTGATGCTTCAGCTGCCTTTTAGCACGTACAGTTGGCCCTAGCTCCCTCCCGTTATTTTGCCCACTTCGATATTTCGGGTTTCTTCAGTAATTAGCGCTATAGGCAAGAGCTTAGACAACTGCCAAGCAATTTCTTGCAATCATTAGCCTCAGCTACGCTCATCTGATTTATTACTGCACGTTGCTACACCTGCAATGCGGAGTTGGCTGTCGAAGCCGAGAGGTAAAGACGTCATCAATAAACCGAGCGCATGGCGAACGCCGCGGAAGCCTTCATCGACGAGTCCAACACAATCAAGAAGGCTGCAGCCTTCGACTTGTGGCTCAGAGGTATCTATTATCCTTTTTTTTTTGGGGGGGGGGGGGGGGAAGGGGGGATGCGGCTTATGCAAATCAACCTGTGCACAGCAGATTGAAACATGCCAAGATGAAGAGGAAACGATCGGCCCGCTCACGTTCTTTCGCATTACACAAGTTACAACACGCAAGCCCAAGTGAAGTAACTGCGGATACAGTGTTCAGAAGCGGGAGTGCAAGGAGTCAACCTTCACGTAACGTAATCCTTCCCACAGCGCAAGCTTAAACGGATGCACCTTCGGCTTTGAAACCATCGCAGTTGTGCTTTCCCTGTCATTTTGACATCTATGAAGATAAATTACCCGGCGAAAAGCCTTCGATTCGCGGAACTGATTAGTTTTGTCTTCTTTCTCTCGGGGGCGTTCTTCCGACTTTTCCATAATTATACCTTGCTTAGGCATAGGCATACTCACACACGCACACACACGCACACACACGCACACACACTCACGCACAGCCACGCACACACATGTAAACACACCCAGCCACACCGAGTCTCAAGAAGCGCGTGTTTCCACGCGTCAAAAGGTCGAAAGATGCTCAAAGAAAGAGAAGCCCGCGGCACGGCAGTGCTGACCTTTGGCAGAATCGGCTCCCCCAGTACGGCCCTCTCGGCTGTCCGGAGAACACAAAAGACAAGACGATGACGACGGATGCGCGAAGATGAGCCAACCAGGAAACAACCAGGAAAGTATTATTTTCACGTACTGACGAACGCGCTGCCGCTGCGCCTTTTCGTTGAGCTCCGGGTGTACGAGGACGCGAGGAACCGAAAACGAGCGAAAAATAGAAAACAGGAGAGGCCTGTGGCCCGAGGGACGGAGGGCTCCGATCCTCTGTGGCGGCGGCGGAAGACGCGCGCGTCCTTGTGAATGCACGCTGCCGCCGCCGTACCGACCTTGCGGTAATTAAGGCCGGCGCTTTTGCGGCAGAGGTTCTCGCTTCCTGCTGCATACGCGGGTTCCACGCGACGAGCCTCGCAGCTAATCTGCCAACAGCGCGTGCGATGCCTGCGTGCATGCACCAGGCACCGTATTTAGAAGCGTCCGCAACCATGAGGTCGCCACAATCACAAGCACGCATGCACGCAAGTACGTGCGTATGTTTACCGTTATTCCCAAAGCCTTTTTCTTCTCGCGTGCAATATGGCTTCGCGAACAGGCGTCTGTAAGTGACCGCTACTTAGACGGGCGCGCTGAGTCACCCCACACAACGCGATCCTTGATTGTTGAGACAGCACCCGACGTTGGAAGCGCACGTTGCTCTTTCGAGGAGTACCCCGAATGGATTTGTGCTGTTCGGCAATGTGTGCCAGGGCCGTCAAGGCTACTTTGTTCTCGCTATTTTTCTGCTAAAAAAAGACATCTTTTCTCCAGATTTTGTCCGACTTGCGTTACAAGTACACGTACGCATAGCTTTTGTGATGTGCAGGGTGCTTGCCACCTTATTCCACATACAATTTGACTGCAAGCGATGAAAAGCAAATTCACTCCTTTTTTTCTTTTCATTTTAAAAGCCCGTTCCAACTGTAAACATGCATGGGACCTGAGCGTGTGTTGGACAGCCTTAAATGTTCTGTGGCAGTATTTAGCGAAGAGGTGGGCATCCTACCAGCCCCACTGTCCACACGCGAAAGTCTCTCGCTTCGCACGCAATCCTCAATTTTGTCATATCCGTTACAATTAAATCGCTCTCCGCTGTCTAAAAGCACGGACTAAACAAAATCAGGGCACTAATATTCCTCATTATAGCGAAATTCATCAGCTGGGCTATCCAAAGGTGGCGATTTCACTAGCACTTCTTGGGCCCTTGCTTCAACGCACCTCTATCTGCAAACCAGAGTTTAGATTTCTCGCTATATGTACATATAAAATAAAATAAATAAAATTTCATTGTCGTCGTGATCAGCCAAGAAGATCTCATTGCAAGACGAAGGCTTCTCCCAATGGCCTGCAGTAACTCCCATTTTGGCCCAGATGAAAAATAGAGAGATCCCCTCATAAGCGTCAGGAAGAAAGTGGTGTCCCTGAGCAAAGACTCTCAACAAGTATCACTGAGCGAATGCAGGCACTTGCGTATATAAAATTAAATTCTCTCCTAACTGTCGCAGTTTCTGCCAAGTAATCACAGCCCCACTGCTCAGCGAAAAGCTTCTATGCCCCACGGGAGTGTCATCCATGTTTTCGAACTTGTTTCAAAGCACCAACCTTTCGAGGAAAAACAGTTCGCAGAAACGAGCCATACTTCTGTTAAAGGAAAATAATTCCACGGAATTGTCTAAATCTTCGAGATTCACCGCGAAGCATCACTTTAAACACTTCACACTGCAGTGCTGTTACCTAGTGAATGCTCGAAGTAAGCGTCAGTGAACCTAGAGTGGCTTTTTAGTGTAATGAATTATGTAAAAAGATGCCATTGATATACCCTCCCGCACTCCAAACAGGAAAAGAGTAAAAAGGGTGCAAGCTGTCCTCTAGCGCAGTCCCATTACGAGGCAGGGTATGGTGTGCAAACCCCGAGGTAGATTTACACCACTACAAATACGAAATACTTAGGGTTGGCAACGGAAACAAATTTCCTCTTCAATACATGCGAACTTCTTTAACCGAGGTTTCAACCTCCTCAATTTGCTAAACTCAAGACTTCCCGGTGCCGCGTTTAAAAACCTCCTCGCACTGCTAAGTGCATAAGATTAGTATGCTTTGAACTGGGAATAAACCTCTGTTGCCAAGAATAAGGATTCCGTATGTTTAGTGATCGATATCTACTCCGTAACTTGCGCAGCATGCCCTGCCTCTCAACGGGAGTTCGTTGAGGACAGCCTCCTCCTTTTTTTATTCCCATATAGGCTTATTCGTGTTTACAGGGCGAAAGTCAAGCCTTCAACTGAGCATACCATACGCCACGAAATTGCTTCAGAATTAAATTTTCGATGGTCTGCAGCAATTGTCTGGACAGTTTCACAGTTTACTGAGCTGTCCGAACTTTAACGCGGAAGCAATCTGCGAATTACTGGCCAGTTAGACGACTGGAATTCGCAAAATGTATGAAGGAAGATGCCGCTGAACTTAAAAGTCAAACATACACGTATTTACACGTAATGACTCCGTGCCAGCAGTAGTTATAGGAGATTCAATACTGCGGCTCTCAACTGAAAGTTCCGCAGTTAGGCTGCCTGCTCGGCAGTTTTTTTTTCTTTCTTTTAGAAATTCCGTAATAGAATGAGTATATCCATTGCTACGGAGGGTGTGCACTGCACTCTGGCTGGAAGAAGCGCGGCGAATCTGGAAAATGGAGTGAAAAACGGTAGAAGCTCATACTCGATCAAAAGGCGCTCGTAGCACTCCTTTACTTCCTGAGTGCAGGGAGTTTTGCAATTGGTTTTATCAAGAGCTGTGAGAATGCGCGGCAAAGAATAAGAAAAAAATTAAGAACAAGGGTCTTTATGCGGACAAAAAGCAGCAGACTGAGCTCCGCTGACGGAAGTAAATAAATAATCACATCCCGTAGAGCCAACGAGTTCAGTTTCAAAAAAACAAAAACAAAAAAAAACAACGATGCATTCCACAAAAACGATCGTGATAAGGATCCGTACTCGATCATTAGCCGCTATACAATGCATCCAACTTGCGCACCCTTATGTTCCTGCCGTACTGCCTAGAAGAAAAGGGCTTTTTGCAGGATCGACAGTGGTCAAGAACTTGGCACACAAAACACTTCGAGAAACACGCACAAATTCCTTTAGGCGCCTCGCTTCATACGCCGCCAAGTCGTGGTTGGCAATTACAACATCATTTGGTTGCAGGCTTCTTTTCTTTTGCTAATTCCCGGGGTTTCGAACCAGCAATACGTGCCATGCTGTACGCACAAGCAGAGGTAAGTTGAATCGAGCCACCTGTTCAAACTTTTTCTGTGCATTACCAACCGAGGGAAACGGAATGGCGGGAGGCCTAAAGGTGCAATTACGGTGTAAGCCTCTTCCGGTGTGACGTGAGCGCGGGTAAATGCATACGTTCTATTGTGGCGTTCAACAAACACGCGTGTATTCAAAAATTGATGACATACGAGTCTCAGAAAGGTGTGGTGAAACAATTATGGCTGTCTGCGAGTAATCCTGGCAAACGAAGAAGGACGCTGGCTGTGACTGCCAACCTATAATAAAGGGAGCCATCACGCTGACTCAGCTCTACCATCCCATACTTGACAAATAGCCTTTTTGGTTTGCATTCAGTCTTGCCTTACCGCTTGTCCGCCGCGCGCGTTTCAAGGACGATATCTCTGTTCAACGCACAGTTTCAGCCCAGGAAAATTCCAGCTCTATTATCATGTTATAATTTGTTGAAAACTCCTAACACTAAAAGAACAGATGAAAGATCTAAATTTTTTCATAGTCATGGCAGCTAAGTCATGTAATACCCCATACGAGTTCGTGTGTATCGATATTCAAAACAGAAATATTTCTTTTGGAATTCTATTCATTTTTTTTTTGCCCTTAGTAAATGCCATATAATGCATTCTTTTGTATAGATTTGTACTTTTTATGGGGTGCATCGGTAATTTAAGCCGTGTTCAATTCCTAGTATGACTCATCTCCTACTGCTACCGATTTTTAACAACTCCCGGAGGTCCTCCAATGAATTATATAGCAGCGGCACTTGACCCTGTATTCCGTTCGTGCGTATGCAATAACTGTCATTTGAAAGAAACTATAAACAAAAATAATCCCCTCTCATTTTGTACGTCTTCTATTTTCTCCATTACTGATTACACAGCGAATCTTAAGCTGTCTAATGCGGATCCACATTAGAGGTAGGGTGGTAGCTGTGGCCCGCGGAGTGCACAACAGACGAGCTATATACAATCGAGGCGATACGACCGAGAGCTGACTTCCGGTACGTTGCATATAGCTGCTGTTACGAATAAACAGCACCACCTGGACGTTGCGCCTTGTGTTCACCTTCTACTACTCTAGCTCTCTAGCTCATATATATGTTGTTGTTTTTTTTTTCTGAAGTGTGCAGGCATCTGCGCGAAGCCGGAAGACTCCAACTCGGTAACTTCTCCCTAACCTGATGCCACCATCAATGCATGCCTTGCCATTGTTCCATACCAAAAGGGCACAGCACGAACGAGGATGAAATTACGTATAAGCCGTGATTTGGCACGAAAACAATGGACCATTACAAATAAATGATGAGACAAGGTCGTCGCACTGTTACGTTCAGTCGCAAAGCCCCTCCGATCTGTCTGCGTGCGTGTGTGCGTGCGTGAGCGTTCTTTCATTCGTTCTTTCCTTCGTTCGTTCGTTCGTTCGTTCGCCGAGCGTGTGACGATCCCAATGTGGGAAGAAGTCAAGTTCAACGGGTCAGTCAACCGACCGGCGCGCACCTATACGGAGCGTTCGAACAGCAGCGAACGAGCACAAACACAGCGCGTGCTTCTGTTCTTCCTTGTTTGCTTTGTTAGCTATGCGACGCTGGCCGTGGCATCGATTCGTGACCATAGCCAACACAGCGACGACCACTGTGCGTTTCTCTCGGGTATAAAAATATACAACCGCGCGCGACGAAGAAGCATTGTTCTCCCCCAACACGACCGAAGAGGCGGGAAATAGGGGCGGACAAGTACACGGCTGGCGTCGAAGGCGCCGCGCTGCGACTCCTGAACGAACGGCAGTCGCACAGCTGTGTAGTCTAGAGTTGTGCGGCGCTCTTTCCTATGCCGGCGACGGACCATTACCGCAGCGAGAGAGCATTCCGTCACAGAACAAGCTCTGTAAAGGTCTAAAACCTCTCCCGTCGTCGGCGCGTTCTTCGCTCTCCAACTCGTACAAGTCACGTTTTCTCGCTCTATACGGCTGTTCCCTACCACGCTATTACAACCATGCCGCGTTGGTGCATTGTTCTTTATTTTATTCTGTTAACACCGAAGGCTAACTCGAGAGTCACGGCAGCGTTGTGCAGAGTTTTTTTTTTTTTTTTTTTCACATTTTTCCCACCGGAACTCGTGTTGAGCATTGCAGAGAAGCCCTCTTTGTCCTTCGCCCGTGCGTGCACATGCTCGTATTCTGTAAAGATTCGAAGCTCCCGCGAATACAACACGAAATTCTGGCGTCAGCCAGTCGTGGAATTGTAATAAGAGAGGGCAGAATGCATTCTGCAGTAGAAACAACAGGTATTAATTCATCAATATCTAACAACAACGAAAAAGTATATTTGTGCGGTTTAACGCCTCGAAGCAAAACATGAGCTACCGTAGTGGAGGGCTCTGATTAATTAGAACAGCTGATGTCCTTTACCATGCACTAACATCGCACTGTTTACAAAAATGTATCGAAATACAAAAACGCTCGCGCGCTGTGCGATGTACGAGCACGTTAAAGAACCTCAGGTGGCCTAAATTAATCCGGCGCCCCTCATTAATCCGGCGCACCACTACAGCGCCCCTCATAGCATATGTGTGTCTTCGGGATGTTAAATCCCATAATTTGCTTTCTTTTTAGGTATTGATAAATTGAATCCTATTTCGCTGCTTTCGAACGGGGTGTGAAATGCGTTGAAGTAAGCGGTAAACCCAAGATTTCTGTTGTATTTGAATATAAGCGGTAGTTATTTGAACAGTAACCCTGGTGTCACTCTTTGCGATGAGTTAATGGCGATTTACATCATAAAACACGATATTTTACTTTTCCCCTATGACTTTCAACAAAATTTATGTCACATGTTTATAAAAAAAAAATAGTGCGCTGCGACGCTTCGATTTCTTTTTTTTTCACTACCAGTCTGCTTAAAGACGCACAAAAAAAAAGAGCGGGGTGGGGCTACGAATTGCTTTGTGAAAAGACAACTTTCCCAACTGTGGCAATTTCAATATACTTAGCACTAATGCCTATTAGTCAGAGCAGACCCACGCAGCTCATCAACCGCAGATTTTTCTTGGCCAAAAACTTCAAGCCCCAGCCAAAAAGCTGGCAAGCTCAAGCGGAAGCTCAAATTTTTTTTTTTTTTTTTTTGCGAATTCGACGAGATACAAGGATTCGAGTGTAAAAAAGCTTGTAGGTTAAGCATACCAGTTTGTTTTTGGTTACCATCAAAATGACGCGATCGCCGATCAAAGCCGCGATGATCTCTGCGCTTTCCCTCACAGCATTGAAGGAGTGCGGAGAAACCAGACGATGACGTCATTGTGGCGTTTCAGATATCTCTTCTTCCTTCGCCCACATCCTGCGTGCGCTGTACGGTGCCGCGGCTTTTACCTTCGATTGCGTTGGTTTCCTTCCTCCGAGCAAACGTTTCAAAAACGTTTGCATTGGAAATGTGCCGCCGTCGTACAACGTCATCATCGGGCTCCCTACCCGCCTGTTTGCACTGCGGAGAAATCTGAACACCGCTGCAGCTTTTCAGCGATTACGTCATGGCTTTAACCGTAAGAACAAAAAGCCACGGCATGCTTTACCTGCAGCTGTCACTCATTCTACCTCTTTAAGCTCGTCCAATTCTATAACCTCTTCAGTTGCCCTTCAATCATGCGCGTAGGTATATCTACGTTTGTACTCTCCGCGCACAAGCCCAGGTTGCCTTAATCAAAGCTGAACTGAGCTACAGTGTGCTCTCAGGCCTCCCGAGGACCTTTGCAGGGCAGACAGGAGCGCATTCTGGAGTTATGGAGGGCAGCCGAGTTGGCAGTGATATACGCGAAAGCTGTTGGACTAAGCCTCTCAGATACTGGGTTTCACTCGAGCTCTAGTTGCGTTCAGTGCTAAAGTTTGTATTCTTGTTTCCTCAACACCGACGGTTAAAGCAATTTGAGCTACCCCCCACCATAGCCGAGAGCACTTAAAAATAATGTGAGAAAAATGTCTGCAATTGCAACGATCGCTATCACTATAATTGGTCTCAAGAGCAAAAAGCCATGATTTTCTTTTCTTACAGCACTAGCTGTATATTTCTTGGTTTCGCGTTGTCGGTGGCGTTGTCCCGTACACACGTCCCATTCCACAGCAGAAAAATAGGCCCCTATATATTTATGCACTGTCGCGATCAAAATTTTACGGGAGACGCGTGTTATCGCAAAAAAAAAAAAAAGATTTTTTTTTTAGTTTTTCCCTCGCGACCCTGTGGCGTGGAATTGTTACCAACGGATAGAGCATGTATGTCCCCTCATACCTTGACGCATTGCACGCGGCTGCACTACGTGATTGCGCTGAATTTTTTTTTTTTTCGGGCACTCGCATCCCGTAAACTTTTCACCGCGATAGTACAATATTGTAGAAGAACTTCTTGCTGGGCGAGTTGGTGCATAGCTTTCTTGGGATGGCGTTGCGCACACGAACAAACATACACAGGAAGAGGCAGAAGACAGAAAGAGCGCAAACTACCAAGTAGATTGTATTAGCGATACCTCAGTCACCTTATATGATAGGGTAAAGAATTTTATCCGTAGCTTTCGCTGACCTATGCAGGCTTGACTTGCTATCCCCTTCCCTCCACTCCTTCTTTTTTTCCCTCTCCCTATTCTGTTTTGCACGCGTGTATGCTGCATATATATTCTGTTGCGAAAGCAATAAATCTAGTTGATAGTTTGCGCTCTTTCTGTCTTCTGCTCTTTCTGTCTTCTGTTCGTGTGCGCAACGCCATCCCAAGATAGTACAATATGTAATACAAACCTGTCGGATCACGCACTGGCACTTTACGGCCACTTTACGGCTACTGTATCGTGGACTGTAGCCCCCAGAAAAGGCCAACTTTGGCAACCGAATTAGGATCGGAGGGTCTAAACCGGATCGCCGTGCACCGTACACTCCTACTCAGCCACGATTCCGCCTAAGCATTCGTAGGCTACTGCGGCCATTCATTTCTTCAGTGGCAGTCGAATGGCAGTGGCAATCATGCGTACAGTCATCACTGAGTTGATCATTCCGATAATCAGATACAGGGCCGGTCACTCTTCGTTCTGTGAGGGCTAGCGACTGTAATTTTTTTTTTTCGTGCTGTCGTTTTAAGGCTCTGTAGAGAGCGCCCTGTGACGCTGTGAAACTAATTGCGGCTTTTCGTACATCTCTAATCATTATTATCGCCCTAATTACGCACACTGCAGGACTAAGGACTCTCCCGTACCCCACCAATTAACCTTATCCTGTGCCAGCTGTCACCCCCTTTTTCCCTACAAACTGCGGATTCTCATCCGCCCCCTGCTAATCTGTCAACCCTTGCCACGCTTGCCATCTCTTGGGATAGCCACGCCCTTAATTTCCATCAGTTATCTTGCTTTGGCATTACATACCCTGCCCATCCACATTTATTTTTTCTTGATTTCAGTTAGGATGTCAATAACTCGCGTTTCTTCAATTCCCCGGTTCTGCCGCGGCACTCATACAGATTCCGCTAATCTCTTACGCGGATATCACAAACCATTTACGCCTCTGCAGGAGGGTACTCCCGGGACCCGCCAAGGGTCTCGACAGAACCGAGGAGTGCCACCTCAGACGGCTCCAAACCGGGTCTTTCTCAAATCCCGCCGTACTAAAACACGTGGACCCGACATTCACGGGCAGGTGCAAATTCTGCGGGCAGTACGCTGACCTATACCACATGGTGTGGGCCTGCCAGTTAAATACAAATGTAGCAGTTATAAGTCAGCCAACTAGGGAGGGCTGGGAGGCGGCCCTGTCCAGCTCGGACCTGGAGGCCCAGCGGGACCTGGTCCAGAGAGCACGGGCAGAGGCGGCAGCCAATGGCGTCCCGGAATAGGGACTGCCACCCAGGTCAACGACCACCCACAGCTTCCCTTCCTAATTCAATACAGTGCTACAATAAATGTTTTCTCCTCCTCCTCCCTGACCTATCACTCTAAACATTAATGCGCCTATATGGGAGTCAAAGGGCAGTAAGTTGTCCTCTAGCGCTCTCTATTTTAAAAATAGAGAGGACAGCTTACTCCCTTTTTACTGCTTTCTGTTTAGAGTGATTCGAGTCTCTCTCTGCCTCTGAAAGTTGCACCTATGATTTCAATGTGCACATGGCACGCAGCGCTGTTCTTAACATCACGGTTAGAACACGGTTTATGAGGCTAATGTGCAACGTGAACACAACATTTTCAAGACATGGAGGGATAATATCCTCGGTTTACACAGAAGCGCTCAGAGGTGAGCTGAATATACCTTGTAGTTTACAGCTGCCGTAAGCCGAAATCGAAATCATTTAGATCTCTCTGTTATCCTGCAGAACACGCACAGGTGTACTAAGACAGAGCGCAGCTGATGTTAATAGTCCTGCTCTTCATTTGTAATAGACTAATTTGGCAAAAGGATGCATTCCTACTCATAAAATAGCACAAACCTCTTACAGAAATGACTTTACAACTGTGTTTCCAAAGAAAAAGTGGCTTTCGACGAGGCATACTTGCAGGCATACTTGCAAGAATCTTTCAGGGACATGACCAGTGCGCAAGCGTACGCGGTGTGTGCTAGCTATAGTGGGTGCGTGTTCGACCCATAGATGCATGAACCTGACCTCATTTCTCTGTGCCTTTAAAGCGCTTCCATAAATAAAATTACCTCCTTCTCCAAGCCCATAAATTAGCGTTTTTTGTAGCGAAGGCTTCACTACTCTAGGTAAAGAAAGTTTCGCGGTGGCCACAAGTTTAAAATTGGTAAACTGGTTTTTGAGGAAAGGAAATGGCGCAGTATCTGTGTCACCTATCTCGGCGGACGCCTGAACCGCGCCGTAAGGGAAGGGAGGAAGGTGGGAGGGAAAGAAGAAAAAGAGAAAGAGGTGCCGTAGTGGAGGTCTCCGGAATAATTTTGACCACCTGGGTATCTTTAACGTGTACTGACATCGCAAAGCACACGGGCGCCTCCTGCGTTTCGCCTCCATCGAAACGCGGCCGCCGTGGTCGGGTTCGAACCCGGGTACTCCGGCTCAGTAGACGAGCGCCTTATCACTGAGCCACAGCGGCGGGTACCACAAGTTTCACCTTCAAATGATTTTGAGCTTCGAATGCAGAGGAAAGGCGCGTAACAGCCCCCCCCCCCCCCCCCCCCCCCCCCCCCCCCCGGGACAGTGGACACCTTAGCCGCGCTTTAAGCTACGAAACCGATGGAGAGGGAACTTCAAAAGGAAAGGCGCACAACCGCCCCCTTGGAACAGTGGACACCTCAGTCGTGCTTTACGCTACGTGGCGGTAGAGACAGATGTGTGCTGCATGCGTTGGCATTGACAACGTTTTGGCAGGAACGCGGCTGTGAAGCCATAGGTCGTCGGCGTTCATTGTGTTCATTGGCGTTGGCGTTGACAACGTTTAAGACCGATTATTTCAAGGAAAGAAAGTGCGCATAACTGGCTCCCTGGGTCAGTGGACGCCTCAATCGCGCTTTGAGGTACGTGAGGTAGTGAGAGAGAGATATGTGGGCTGCATGTGTTAGCGCTGACAACGTTGGTGGTGGTGGTGAAAACATTTATTAGGAAGGGACAAGAGGTATGTTCGGATCGGCCAGTAAGGAACCGACCCTCACAAACATTAAGTGGAGGTCCCTAGTTTGGAATCCCAGTGGCGGTGGCTGCCTCCCGGGCGCGCCCACGAAGGGCAGCACAGGGGACATTGAAACCAGCCTACAAACAGCGGCGACGATAGTAGACCGCTACGCCCACCGCTGCGGTCTTCAATGTTGCCCTCAAAAATCTATCCCGCGTTCAGTGGCAGGTACAAACACTGTGTGGAGGTGGCTGACACCTACAACACGGTTTGGGCTTGCCAGCGCAACTCAGCTCTCTCCCCACCCCAACCTACCAGAGAGGAATGGGAGGCGGCCCTGCTTGGCTGCGCGGACCTTCAGGCCCAAAATGCTTTGGTCAAGAGGGCTAATCTGGCGGCTTCGACCAATGGTGTCCCGTAATAAGGACTCCACCTATTGTGGGGCCCTTTAAATAGCCTCACCTCTTTTATTCAATAAAGGCTTCTTTTTCACCACCACCACCACCCAGAAAAATCGGAATTTGTGCACCTCTACCCTCACAAAAGTGCACAACTAAAATCTCTCTTTCTCTTGACAGTAGACCCATACGCGAAAGTGATGAGATACGGGTACTCGGACTCTACATCCACAAACACAGATGGCCAGACACTACATGCGCCAAACTTTGTAAGGTGGAGGACCAGGTGGGCCGCATGGTCCACCGGGTTTCCAACAAAGGAAGGGAGGTTATGAAGTAAGGACGCCTTACGGCTGGCAAATGCCTTCGTAACCAGTCTAATTCTCTATTCGACTTTTTATCTCCACCTACAGAAACAATAGGAGGATGCCCTTGAGGTCTTCCTTCCCAAAATTGTTAAATGTGCCCTTCAAACTACTTCAACCAGCCGGCTTATGGCCCTTGGGTTGGCGAATTCTTTCCGGGAGCTCCGGGAGGCGCACCTTACAAACCAACACACGCTCGCAAACAGAGTCGGGTCGCCGCCTTCTTTGCTCGAAACCACTCCAGAGAGGACTGGGAGGCGGCCCTGCTCGGCTGTCAAGACCTAAAGACCAAAAAGGCCTTGGTTCAACGGACGCGGCGGCGTTTCTTGCCAATGGGGCACCGGAATAGGGGCTCCACCTAGTATTGTGAAGGGAAAGAGCCAATAGGGCCCTACCCCAATCACTTCTCTGTAAAAATTTAATAGATGATAAATGTTTTTCACCACCACTCCCATGGAAGATAGGTTTCACATCCCAGAAGTGTGGAGACGTGCACTCCATGTGCGGCCGTTTCCAGCCAACATGTCACACGAAGACCATAATGGTCGGCGCCTGGCACGAGCTGAAGCCCTAGCCTGACATTATGGCAACAAAACAGGTGTATAATACGTGGACGCCTCCGGCTCTCACCACGAGGGATGGTACACGGTCGCGGTAGTTCACAAGAGCAACACAGTTAACGGCCTCACCTTCAGAGCCCGCAATGCAACACAAGCAGAAGAGGTCACGATTGCTCTCGCGGCGTCACATTCCGATTCAAAATGCATAATCGCCGACTCGCGAGGGGCCTGTCGGAACGTCGAACTAGGCTGCACTCCCTTCCTAGCTTATCGAATCTACCAAAATTGAAGACGGGATACGCACCCCGAACACGGTTACCTTATATGGGCCTGCGCTCATCAGAGTCTGGCAGGAAACGAGGCAACAGACACAGCCGCCCGCGCGCTCTCTCACCGGGCTGTTTTCTCCTCTCCACCTGATCAGGAACCCGATTTTAACCCGGTCTATACCTTCAAAGATATTACAACCTACTATCAAGATAGTCATCGCCTTTACCCTCGCCAATGTAAAGGCCTCAAGAAGGTGGATGAGCGACTCCTTCTCCGCCTTCTCGCCAATACATTGCTGTGCCCGGCAGCACTAAAACATTTTGACCCCTGCTTTAGCGGCAGCTGCCCGCACTGTAGCGCGGTGTCTTAGCACGCTTATCACATGGTGTGGGTCTGCCCCTCCAACCGGGCCTATCCCCCATCCCCAACACGAGAGGACTGAGAGGCGACCCTGCTCGGCTGCCACGACTTGCAGGCCCAACAAGCCTTAGTCGGGCGCGCCCGGGCGGCGGCCACTGCCGCTGGGGTCCCAAACTAGGGACCTCCACCTAGTGCTTGTAAGCATCGGTCCCTTACGGGCTGATCCAAACATACCTCCTGTCCCTTCAAATAAATGTTTTCACCACCAACACCACCTCTCAAAACCAATTTTTATTTTTATTTTTCGGAAGAGCCAAGAAGGTGGCGCCTGTGCGAACTTTTCTAAGAGCTTTGGAGCCTATTCCAGGGTTAGCTAGCCCCATATTTGCGACAAATTTGCGACTATTTTGCCTAGCTATAAGCTGCCACAGATTGTGCTCCCAAATTCACTGCTGTCGAAGATTTGTAACAACCAGCTCTGTAGTACGGGCTCAAAACCTGCGGACTGATGCTGCACTTCACTTTGACTACATCCTCCCAAGAAATGCAATGCGTTTGCCTACAAATGTGTTAAACAGGTTTATTGAGGTGTATATGGACAATTTTCCAATCCATACGGCAGTTTTTGCAGATGCTTCCCAGCAAAATGAAAAGGCAGCTATAGGCATTTATTCCACGACTCTTGATTCGGGTACCTGATTTTTACGCATATATTTGTTGCCGAATTACTAGCGATTCAGTTGGCCTTAGATGCATTGAGATGCCTTGCAATGTAAATCAGGTCATAATTCTTGCTAATAGCCTTTCTGTTCTGACTGCACTCGACGGCTCGAGGGACGCTCTTCTGGGCCGTTCCCTAAGATTTTTCATTCCACCACTTATTAAATAAGTGCGTTTTCACTGGGCACCCGGTCATTGCTGCATGGATGCTAATGTGATGGTTGATTTTTTAGCAAAGTCTGCCCTTTGCAGACCTGTGGAGCCATTAATTCCTAACACTATGCATTTGACAATAGCCCAATTTCAACGATTCCTGCAAATGCACTCCTTGAGTCATGAGCCTCTCCTTGCTACAGCGGATTTTAAGCATTTGACATTCTCTGGAGTGTCCGCTTATGCAGCTGATTGCAATGCCAGGTGTCTATGATCCTCTTGGGGTGCAGCATACCGCGATTGTATCTTTATTTGTGCCGCTCGGGGTAGAGAGGCGGAAATTCGCCCGCTTAGTGCGGTCCTCACGCTTTTAAATTACACGATTTTCCAACAGGATCCCGCGTCTTGTCTTCTCGTTCACAAAGCCTACACAGCCAACTTAATGGATCTCGACTTCCAGCTCGAGTATTCCTACGTAATGGCGACTATTCTACCACTCCGCCGCAGGGACCCGCCCTTGCATATATTCAACGTGTACTGCTCGCCCAAACTCAAGCGAGTGACTTTTGCAGACCTCTTTATCCGCGCACTAAGAGTAGCAGGTCGCGATCCCCTGCTGATTGTGGGCTATTTGAACGCTCCAAGTCAGCTGTGGGGGTATCGCAAGGAGAAGTCGCGCGGACGTAAGCTGCCGGAGCTTGCGTCCAGTTGGGACTCACCCTCCACACGGACCCTGTTCACCCAACCCGGCTAGGAAACTCTGTGACATGGGATACGTGTTCGGACTTAACCTTCACTCGCAACATGCGACACGCAGACTGGCTCAACACCGAGGAGACCCTCGGTAGCGACCACTGCATCATTAACACTACACTACGCACACGCCCCCTCAAGAGTCCCAGAACACAAGCCCGTATCCCAGATTGGACGAAATTCAGGCAAAATTATGACTCACTGATAACACACCCATTTCCGAACAAGGTTACTCAGCATGGTCCCAACGGCTGCTGACACACCTTCGCTCGCATGAAACTCAGATGCAGCTTTCAGAGGCGGTCACGGACGTAGATAGTCGTAACCACCTTCTACACCTCTGGGAAGCCCGTCGCAGCCTTGTCCGCTGTTGGCGCCGCCAGAAGCACAATAGAAAGCTCAAAGCTCGAATTGCCGAGCTCACCCAGAAAGCGGCAGAGTACGCGGCCCAACTCGCCGACTCCAACTGGGTAGATAGATGCAGCACGGCCGCGCGACAAATGTTCAGCCGCAACACATGGCGTCTCTATCGAGCCCTAATCGACCGAACCCAAACTCGAACCGAAACACAAAAATATTTGCAACGAGTCATGCACGCTTTCCCTGGCAACACGACTCGAATGGCACAGTAACTTCGGGACCAGCTTGAGTGTACAGTCCAAGACCCCCGTCGATCTGCGTACTCTCATGCAGGCAGGTCTGTGATCACCGGGCTGCTCTTGCCAACATGAAACGGGGCACTGCGCCAGGAAGGGATAAGATCACCGTCAAGCTTTTGACGAACCTGGCCGACTTGGCATACCAGTCCCTTCTCGACTAATCAATGCAATTTGGCGCGGGGGCACTTCCCTGCCAATCGACTGCAAAACAGCTCTGGTCCCTTTTATTCCTAAAGCAGGCAAACCAATTGACACAGATAACCTTGGACCCATCTCTCTCACCTCTTGTGTGGGCAAACTAATGGAGACGATGGTGAGGGATCGGTTGTCTGCGTGTCTTGAACACAAACATGTCTTAGCGAGCACCATGTTCGGATTTCGCCCACACAGATCCGCACAGGATGTCCTCCTGCTATTCGATCGGGAAGTCCTTGACCCCCTCGAATACCCCCATAATTACCGGGTAGTACTCGCCTTGGATCTTAAAGGGGCATTTGACAATGTAACACACGAGATTATACTAACCTAAACCAGACCGACTGTAGCCTCAGCACATTCCGATACATGCGCCAATTTCTAACGGATCGTCAATCCTACATCCGCATCCAAGATAGAGAGCATGGTCCTTATCTACTCTGCACACGGAGAACCCCACAAGGCGCGGTACTTACTTTCTCCGCTGCTCTTCAATCTGGCTATGATGCACCTGCCGGCTCAGCTGCGTGGTGTCGCCGGCGTGCAGCATGCCCTGTACGCCGATGACATCACCCTGTGGGCCACGCAGAGCAGCATAGGGGACATTGACACCAGCCTGCAAACAGCAGCTACGATAGTATACGGCTACACCCGCCGCTGCGGTCTTGAATGTTACAACGTACTGTAAAGTTAGTCATCGCCTTTACCCCGCCCATGTCAAGGCCTTAAGAAGGGGGATGAGTGGCTCCTTCTCCGCCTTCTCATCAATACATTGCCGTGCCCGACAGCACTGAAACATTATGACCCCTCCTTTAGCGGCAGCTGCCCGCACTGTAGAGCGGTGCCTTCGGACACCTGTCACATGGTGTGGGCGTGCCACTCCAATCCGGTTATTCCCCCCATCGGTTGCCACGGCTTACAGTCGGGCGCGCCCGGGCGGCGGCAACCGACACTGGAGTCCCAAACTATGGACCTCCACCTAGTGCTTGTAAAGATCGGTCCCTTACGGGCTGATCCAAGCACACCTTCTGTCCCTTCCTAATAAATGTTCTCGCCACCACCCTCGGTCGAATCTTTGTGAATCATGTGGCAAAATTGAATCACTCGACCACTTTCTCCTCTCCTGTCGGCGGTTTGCTCCTCTTCGAAGAGCTTATCTGGAGATTCCCCTCGTTTAGGGCTTCCACTTTCTATTCCGGTCCTTCTCTCATTTGGGGCGACCTCCAACCACCGCTACAACCTCCTAAACTATTTCATTAAAATATTTTCACCTCATTTGGGGCAAGCGCCAGGTGATATTTCCTGAAACCAGACTGCGATTATCTTCATAATTACATCATTGCGTCTGGGAGGATTTCTTTGTTCGTTATAATTATCTGAATTTTTTCTATTACAACAAAATTTCACCTACGTAAATTTTAATTGTTGCTAATGTTTGAATATGCAACGCACCCTGGCCAGTCCCTCACTGTTGGTTAGTGCCACTCCACCGGAGGCCAACAACAGCTAATGTGACAACCAACCATTCACTGTCAGGTAACGCAGCACAAACAGCTAAAGCTGTAAAAGAACCGGAAGAGCGAGTCATAAAAGTAGTTCAGTGTTTGCTTATTAATTTGTTGTCATCGGTGTCGTTGTTCTTGTTGATTAAAAAAAGCCTTCAACCAAAACAACCTCACATTCGATATACAAGGAGAGTTTGCACGTACGTTAGTTCCAGTCACTGCAGACTTGCTCACCGAAACGAAGTAGTTTCGAGTATGCGGCACCGCTCAGTAACGTGCAACACGGGAGTCCCTTGCGAAAGTGCGGTGTGGTCACTGTTCAGTTCCGAACTGCCGACGCGCTGTGCCTGTCGCTTCGTGGTTTTCCTGGGGGTCGTCCTTCCAGTTCCGTTAAGGCGAAAACCCGAGCGTTTCTCCTTTCAAGAAGTAAAGCCGTCCCACAGGAGCAGAAAGCTCAGAAGGACACCCCCCCTAAAAAAAAAAAACAATTCTGCGTAAATGACCACTGCTTCACGCTCATGACTCTACTTCCGCTTTGCTTACTGTTGTTCCAAACGATCTTTCGTACCTCTCAGCCGTGTCATGAGCCGCACAAACATTTAGCCCGCCGCTTACCGGCCAAAAATACACGTCCCACACTCATCTCCTTGGTCGCTCGACACGACTGGCACCATCGCCTACTGGGC